>NC_133658.1:722439867-722739867 GCF_037893015.1 Macrotis lagotis | reverse complement strand
ACACTTCTTAGAACAATATTTGAAGAGTTAGGGTATGAAGTAGTTTTGGGAGAATGTTGAAGGGGATTGGTTGGATGGGGCTGGTTAAATATAATGGGCAAGCTAGTTTGGTTCAGACTGTGACTTAACTTTACCACAAATAATAGCTAGCATTTTTATTAGTGCATTAAGTTTTGCTAAGTGTTTGTTTGTTTGTTTGTTTTTTTAGGTTTTTGCAAAGCAAATGGGGTTAACTGGCTTGCCCAAGGCCACAGAGCTAGGTAATTATTAAATGTCTGAGACCGAATTTTAACCCAGGTACTCCTGACTCCAAGGCCAGTGCTTTATCCACTACACCACCTAGCTGCCCTCTATGCCACCTAGCCGCCCCTAAGTGTTTTACAGATATTTTATTTTAACCTCACAGCAGTGCTGGGAGGTAGGTAATATTATATCTCTAGTTTACAAATGAGGAAACTGAGGTAGACAGGTTATAAGACTTGCCCAGAACTACACAATCAGTAAGTATCTGATTTTGAATTTGAACTCAGATCTTCTTGACTCTAGACTCAACCCTGGACCTCTTGTTCTTTGTCCTTTGTTCTCAAAGAGAGATCATGGCATCAGCAATGTCATGCCATGACATGCAATTGAAAAACTGTTGAACTATATTTAAATGAAGGAGGGCTTTGTAAAGTCACCAGTCTCATTTTCTCCTCTGGAATCATGGGGGTCTAGTGCACAGATATGGATCAGGAGGACTGGAGATGGATGGCCTTGGATCCAGTGAAAGACCTTGGTTGCCCTGAAGCCTGGGAGCATTTTTTGGGGGGTGGTCTAGTCTGGAGGAGGTGGTTTTATTTTTAAAAACACACCAACTCTTTAAATTGCAAGCTCTCTCTATATATATATATATATATATATATATATATATATATATATATATATATATATATATATATATATATATCTTTGATATTAGCAAATATAGAATATTCATATCTCCTATGCTGTAAGAGGGAAGTTATAAAAGATTGGGAAATGTATTACAGTGTTTCTGATAGGTTGGTGCTCTATCTACTGCGCCACCTAACCGCCCTTAATACAATATTCCACCCCCCAAATCCTGCCCACTCCTGGAGTGGAGTGAGTCATGAATTGTTATTTTTCTTACTTTTTAAAAACTTTATTTAAGGCAATGGGGTTAAGTGATTTTCTCAAAGTCACACAGGCAATTGTGGTCTGAGGTCAGATTTGAACTCAGGTGCTCCTGACTCCAGGGCTGGTGCTCTATCCACTGCATCACCTAATTGTCCCCATATTTTCTTAATTCTAATGGAATGAAGCTAGTTAATTATAATTATTCAGTATTTAGGTTAGTTTAGTTGTTTTTCTTTTTACTTACATTTTTATAATTGTACATATTATTTTCTTACTTAATTTTGCTTTACCCTGAATTAGTTCATATAATTTTCCCTATATTGTTCTGAATACTTCATATTTGTCTTTTCTTATAAGGCAGTATTTGTTGCTAAGTAGCTACTATGTTTCTGATACATTGTTTCCAGCTACCACAAAAAAGTTTTGCTATGAATATTTTGGTACATATAAGATCTTTCTTTTTGCCTTGGGATTCCTTGGAAAATATATACACACACACACCATACCTATGCTAAGTAGTAGGGTCTCTACTCAAAGTATAGTTTCATGATATTTCTACAATTGTGGAAAATATCAGAAGCATTTGGTGAATTTTTATCTTTTCATTTTCAGTGTACCTGTCAATAAGGAAAGAGCACATTATGTAGTGTGGTAATGACATTGAATGCTTGAAAGTGTACATCTAAGCTGCTGCTTAGGTGACATTTTCCAGTTTTTAGGTGGTGATTCTGCTTTTCTCATAAAATAGGAATCATCGACAGAGTGGTACTTTTGACCCTGTAGCTCTTCATAGATTGCATATGTTGCATATTCCAGGCATTAAATTGTTGCTGTACAAAGTTTTAAGATCAACTGTTGGGGTAACTCTAGGATTTAAGAAGTTTGGAAATATCATGACATGTTACATATAAATTAGATGAGGTAAGAACAAAGGGGAAATTGCACTTCCAGACTTCAAACTGTAAAGCAGCAGCCATCAAACCAACTAGTATTGGTTAAAATATAAGAGAGGTAGATAAATGGAACAGACTAGATAATGGAGAATCAGAAATAATGGAACTTCAATAAACCGGTATTCAAGTAAGCATACATTACTGAGGAAAGAAATCCTGTTTCATTAAAAATTGCTGGGAAAACTGAAAAAAAATGGCAGAAATTAGATTGGCCAAAATCTTAAACCATATTCCACAACACATTTTAAATAGAATAGAAGAGCTACTGATCATATACCTTTCACAGATGTTGATAGGAAATTCATTCTTACATTACAAGAGTTAGAGGCATTTAGAAAAGATTAAATAGATAACTTTGATTATATATGTCTTCACTGACAAAATTAATGGGCCTGGGATAAGAAATAGAAAGTGATTGAATGGGGAAAAAATTATCATCAAATTTCTCTGAGAAGAATCTTATGTCTAAGATACATGAATAATCAACAGATATATAACCAATAGCCATACCTCAATAACTTAGAGATCAAAGGAAAATACAGTTATATATATATATAGATAGATAGATAGATAGAGTGTTCAGACATCACCAACAGAGTGTTCAGACATCACCAACTTCTTCTCTGAGGAAGAATAGCATAAGTCCTTTAGAGTAGTCTTGGATCATAGTATGCTGAGAAAAGCTAAGTCATTCAAAGCTGATCATCCTTCAATATTGCTCACTTTTTTGTACACAATATTTTTCTTTTTTAAAAAAATTATTTTATTTAAGGCAGCGAGGTTAAGTGACTTGCCCAGTCTCACAGACAATTAATTATTAAGTCGCTGAGGCTGGATTTGACCTCAGGGCTGGTGCTCTATCTACTGTACCACCTAGTTGCCCCCAGTGCACAGTATTTTTCATTCTACATCAGTTTATGTAAGTCTTCCTAGGCTTTTCTAAGAGCATTCCACTCATCATTTCCTATAGCAAAACAGCACAATCACATATTTGTTCAGCTGTTCTTCAACTGAGGGCATCTCTCCACCTTGGTTGCTTGCCACCAGAAAGGAGCTGCCATAAATATTTTTGTACATATAGATTCTTTTTCTTTTTGTTTTTCATCTCTTTTGGAGTAAGACCCAGTAGGGGAATTGCTAGGTCAAAGGACAGGCATGGTTTTATAACCCTTTGGGCATAGTTCCAAATTGCTGTACAGAATGGTTGAATCATTTCACAGCTTCTCCATTAGTGCCATTAATGTCTCATTTTCCCTACATCCCCTTCAAATTTGTAAATTTTCTTTCCTGATCTATTAGGTAATCTAACAGTTATAAGGTAGTACCTTAGAGCTATTTTAATTTGTATTTCTACAATCAGTAGTGAGCTAGAACATTTTCTAATATGACTACAGATAGCATTAATAACCTTGTCTGCAAATTGTTCATTTGATTATTTATCAGTTGAGGAATGATTCTTATTTTGGCTCATATTTTTATAAATTTGATTCAATTCTCTATGTTTGAGAAATGAGGCCTTTATCAAAGAAACTTGCTTCAAAGTTTTTTTTAAGAGTTACCTTTGGTAACTGTATTTCCCTCCATTTTGTTCCCTCCTGCCTCCATTTATTGTTCGCTCTCTTTCCTTTCATCTTCTCCCTCCCCAAATTTTTCTTCTGACTAGCTTCTCTCCCAGTCTACCCTTCCCTTCCATTAACCCCCTTCCTCCCTCTCCCCACCCCCTTTTGCTTATCCTCTTCCCCTCCCACTTTCCCTTAGGGTAAGATAGATTTCTTTTCTCAGTTAAATTTGTGTGTTATTTCCTCTTTGAACCAATTCTGATGAGAGTAATCTTCACTCACTCTCCCTCACCTCTCCCCTCTGTAAAATCTTTTTCTTGCCTCTTTTATGTGAGATAATTTGCAATATTCTACCATCCCCCTTTCCTTTTTCCTAGTACATTTTTCTCTCATCCCTTAGTTTAATTTGTTTTTTTTTTTTTGCAAGGCAGTGGGGTAAAGTGACTTGCCCAAGTCACTTAGGTAATTATTAAGTAATTACCAAGCTAGGTAATTATTAAGTATTTGAGGTCAAATTTGAATTCAGGTCCTCCTGTCTCCAGGGCTGGTGCTCTATTCACTGTGCCACTAGCTGCCCCTTAATTTAATTTTTAAATATTTTCATCAACAAAGTTTGAAAGTCCTCTATTTCATTGAATGACCATCTTTTCCTCTGATAGGTATTCTCAGTTTTCCTAGATAGTTGATTCTTGGTTATAATCTAAGCTCTTTTGCCTTCTGGAATATCATATTCCAAGCCCTTAATGTTAGAAGCTGCTAAATCTTGTGTTTTCCTAAATTGTTTCTTTTTGACTGTTTAAAATATTTCCTCCTTGATCTGAGAGCTCTGGAATTTGGTTATAACATTCCTGGGAATTTTAATTTTGTGTTCTTGTTCAGAAGTGTATATTAAATTATTTCAATTTCTATTTTCCCTCTGGTTCTAGAATATCAGGGCAGTTTTCCTTGATAATTGCTTGACAAATAATGTCTAGACTTTTTGTTTTTGATCATAGCTTTCAGGTAGTCTAATAATTTTTAAAAATTTTCTCTCCTGATGCCCAAAGGGCAATAAAAATGTGCCTACCTTTTAATTCAGCAATACTGTATTCTGAAGAGATCATGAAAACGAGTAAAAATTCTACATGTACAAAAACATTTATAGCATCTCTTTTTTGTAGTGGCAAGAAATTGGAAATTGAAGGATGTCCATTAATTGGAATCACTGTACAAGTTGTGGTATATGAATGTGATGGAACACTATTGTGCTATAAGAAATCATGAGGGATGAGATTTCAGAAAAACGTGGAAACACTTGCCTGAATTGATGCTGAGTGAATTTAGCAATACTAGAAGAATATTATATACACTAACAACACATGGGGTGATGATCGACCTTGATGGACTTGTTCATTTCAGCAGTAAAAAGACAATTTTGGGAGACTTGTGATGGAGAAGTGCCATCCATATCCAGAGATGACATTGTGGAGTTTAAATGAAGACCAAAGCTTATTACCCTCAATTTTTTAAAGTTGTCTTATATATTACATAATTTTGTAAGCTCTAATGTTTTCTTTCTTCTGTGGATCTTATTCTTCTCTCACAAAACATTAAAATTTTTTTTTTTTTTTTTTTTTTTTTTTAGATTTTTGTAAGGGAAATGGGGTTAAGTGGCTTGCCTAAGGCCACACAGCTAGGTAATTATTAAGTGTCTGAGACCGGATTTGAACCCAGGTACTCCTGACTCCAGGGCCAGTGCTTTATCCACTACGCCACCTAGGCGCCCCAACATTCAATTTTAATCTACAGATTTATAGCCATATTATATTGCTTTCTGTTGGGGGTAGGGGGAAGGGAGGGAGAGAGAAAAATTCTAAGACTCAAAGCCTTGCATAAAAAGATTGGTAAAAATTGCTACTGTATGTAGTTTAAAATATTAATGAAATATTTATTTAAAAATAATATAAAAAAAATTCTTCTGGATCAATTTTCCAGATCAGTTATTTTTCCAATAAGATATTTCACATGATTTTCTATTTTTTTTCCTTCTTTTGGTTTTGTTTTATTCTCATAAAATCATTAACTTCCATTTGCACAATTCTGATTTTTAAGAAATTAATTTCATTTAGTGAATTTTTATGCCACTTTTTCCATTTGATTAATTATACTTTTTTTTTTTTGCAAGGCAGTGGAGTTAAGTGTCTTGCCCAAGGCCACATAGCTAGGTAATTATCAAGTGTCTGAGGTCGGATTTGAATTCAGATTCTCCTGACTCCAGGGCCAGTGCTCTATCCACTGCGCTACCTAGCTGCCCCCAATTATACTTCTTAAGGCATTCTCATTGGCTTTTTTGTACCTCTTTTACCATTTTCCCTAGTCTGTTTTTTAGGTTTTTGCAAGGCAAATGGGGTTAAGTGGCTTGTCCAAGGCCACACAGCTAGGTAATTATTAAGTGTCTGAGACCGGATTTGAACCCAGGTACTCCTGACTCCAAGGCCGGTGCTTTATCCACTATGTATTCTGGGAAAAAAAATTGAAGCACATGTAAGTTGTGTTTTCTGAATGATAAATGTATTATTATATTTATTTTTAATAATATTTTATTTTTTCCCCTCAGTTATATATAAAAACAATTTTTAATATTCAATTGGAAATTTCCCCTCAGCTTTTCCTTACTTCCTCCCTTCCTGAGAAACAGCAAGGAATTTGATATGGGATATACTTTCTCCATCATGCAGAACATGTTTGTTTTAGTCATGTTTTGGAAAAAATGACATAGATTCAAAAAAAAAAATCCACACCAAAGATGCAGATAAGTGAAGAATAGTATGCTTTGGTCTGTATTCAGACTTTATTGGTTCTTTGTCTAGAAGCAGATCGCATTTTTTATCAGGAGTCCTTTGGAATTATCTTGGATCATTATATTACTGAGAATAGCTGTCATTCATAATTTATCATTATACAATAGTGTTGTTATTCTGTACAGTGTTTACCTGGTTCTTCTTTGGTGCATATAAATTCATACAGGCTTCTCTCATGAGCAAGGCAGAATTGAGGCAGCTCAAAGGAAACTTGAGATATGTAAATTTAGAGTAAACACCCCAGATGTTCACATGGACTATTTGTGCCTGTCCATACTAGAGCATTCTGAGCTAGTATTGGTCTGATCAGCCATGGTCAGAGGTACTGTTATTTGTCTCTGTTATTTTGGTCTTTTTCAATAATGTAGAACAAGAACCAACCAACCAACAACCTAGGTTGATATGTAAACTTTAATTACTAACAACAGTGTGGTATAGTTTTAAAATAGTTGAAATATGTATTTCAGTTTGTGATTGTTATATGGCTTTTTATAGATAGCACTTGATATTTAATAAAAAGCATGTAGAGATGTTAAAAAGGGTAATGAATTATTTTCTAATTAGTTATATGACATTAAATTAGAGCTTTCACAGTAGCACAGAAATTGATGGCAGTCTATACTTGATGTTTTTGTGAAATTTTTCTATTTCAGGGCTGTCCAACCTTGGATTATCTTAGGGCCACATTAAAATAAAATAGTTATTCAAGGATTGTACCCAGAATAAAAATATAGTGCACTAATGTAATAGTTGATTTGTAGTCTGCCTTAGTTAGGTTTAGCAAGCACTATGAAAAGTCATAATACTTTTAGAAGGTGGGGAAATGGGCATCATCAATATGACAGGTGACATCACAAAGTTTGAAAGCAAACACAAAACAATACATCAACAACACAACAGTATATAGATGGGTGCATACTGACTAGTCTGCATCATATAGATGGAATGCATCCCATAGATTGATTGAAAATTCCATGTGATATGTTCCATCTGTAGTACTGCTTAAAAACATCAAAGAAAATTAGCATCAAAGAGATTATTCGTTAGTGATAGATTTAAAAAATCTAATGCAGAGGGCATCTAGGTGGTGCAGTAGATAGAGCATGGATCCTGGAATCAGGAGAACCTTTCTGGCCTCAGATACTTAATAATTAATTACCTAGATGTGTGACCATGGGCAAGTCACATAACCCTATTGCCTTGTAAAAAGCAAATAAATAAATCATTCTACTTTCGATTCTTTCCTTCAGCACTAAAAAAAAAAAGCTAATACACACTTCATGCAAATTATTATTTTATTTTTTTTGTTTATGAAATTTAAAACTCACAGGCAGTTCATATAAAATCGCATGCAGTTGGCCCACGGGCCATATTTTGGACAGCTCTGTTCTATTGAATAGTAAATAATTGTTTTTAAAAAAAGAATGTCATTCCGTAACTGCTTTGGTGATGAGTTTTATATGGAACTGTTCCTATGAATATGTTGTGTAATATTATAGTGTTTTGCAAAGCTTCCACAGAAATATCTAAAAATTTTCATTTTGCTACCAACCTACATTCAGGATCCATATAGTATAGCTAGAAGTTGGCATTGGTCCAAAAACTAACATCTTCCATGTAATCTCCTTGTTGTGTTTTCAGCCAAAGTAATGTTAAAATCAATTAATATTTAGAAAACTAGATTAAGAAATTCAGGGTGTACTCTTTGATGGCAACAATACTAATGTGGCATTAAGTAAAAGAGGTTTAGTTTATTGAATAAGGATTAAAATGTAAAAAATTCTTATTACTATTGACTTAGTTGAGAAAAAAATTTAATATGATTTTAAAAACATTTATTCTGATTTTTGTTGCTATCTTCTCATTTTGCTCTTGTTTTTGAGAAATGGCAGTCATCCCTGCCCTGAAGTCTAGTTGGAGGAGAGAACATACAAATATACATATAGCAATATATTAACTATATACAATGGAAACTATTCACAAGAGGGTTTATACTAGAATAGACTTGATGAATGTGAACTCAGTGAAATCACAACTTCTTTGCAAAGTGAAATTGTTCCTTGGCATATTTGATCAACTGTTAAAATATAAATAAAAATTAAAGGAAGAATTTTATTATTCTCTTGTTCTCCAGTTGTGCTTTGAAATGAAAGGCTCATGGAAATGATTTTATTATCTTGAGTAATCTCAGTGTAGATTACTCTTTCATTTATCCCTACCCATTTTTATCTCTGTAACAAAGAAATAAATCATTCAGTCTGCTTTATGACATAGGGAATTTCTACCTGTTAGCAATGATTTCTCAGAATGTACTGATTAGAGATTAGTGACTACTTTTCAACTTGTTTAATATGCCCCGACCCTTACCTTTCCCTCTTGTTTTCCCAGCCATTAGTTGTGAAATTATTGTCAAATATTTAATTGATTTATTTGTCAACCCTATCCCTTTCCCCCATGACTTTAGTATTTGTTCCCTTTGGTATTAATTATGGAATAATGGAACTTGAGGATTGAAAGGAACCATCTATTCCAAACCATCTACTCAATTTCTCAAAGTAGCCCATTCGACTTTTGGATAGTTTGAATTATTATAATTTTTTCTTGACCCTAAGCCTAAACTGACTTCTTTGCATCTGCAAATTTCTCCTAGTGCTGTTCTTTGGGGCCAAACAGAAGAAATCCATTTCCTGTTCCATATTATTCTTCATTAATTGTTTGAAGACTGATGTCAAATTTCCCCTGAATCTTCCTTTTGTCAGATAAATGTTCCTAATTCCTTCAATTAACAATTCTTATGTGACATATGGGTCACGGCTTTTTACCACAATGGGCTCTCTAGACATTCTCTGTCTTATCAGTATCCTTTTTTTTTTAAACCCATGGTTACCATGCCCAATGAAACCCTAGTACCCAATGAGACACAATACCTTCCATAAAATTGTTGAGGGCAGAATAGTCTTTATATTCTTGTCTTAATTAAGAGATTGCCTCTTATTAGTTAAGATTATGTTGGTTTTTTTGATTTCCCATCATACTGATGACTTACTGAACTCCTGATTTAATTCTAGATCTTTTTCAGAACAACCATTCTCTTATAAGTATTTTTTAAAATTTTATTTATTTAAGGCAATGGGATTAAGTGACTTGCCCAAGGTCACACAGCTGGGCAAGTATTAAGTTTCTGAGGCCAAATTTGAACACAGGACCTCCTGACTTCAGAGCTGGTGCTCTACCTACTGTGCCACCTAGCTGCCCCGGAATAACCATTCTCTAAACATACTTTACCTTCTTGTATTGTGAAACTGAATATTCTTGTACCAAATTGTAAGAATTTATATTTCTCTTAATTTAATTTCCTTTTATTGGCTTTAAATCAGTGCTCTAATCTGCTAAGATCCTTTTAAAATCTTATCATTTAATGTATTAACTATTCTTCCATGCTTACTTTCATTTGTAAATTTGATGAACACACCATATATGTATCTTTTTCCAAATCATTGACAAAAATGCTAAAAAATGTTGGTCAAGTATGGCTCCATGCAGGATTCCACTGGAGGTTTGTTGCTATGTTGTCATTGAATCACTGTCCTTCCAGGTTTAGTTTCATTTTTAAGTTTGATGAGTTTACCATTTATATTTTTTTTCCAAGTCATTGATATTCAGGGTGAGCATAGGTCTCCATTGGAGACCTTATGTCATGTCATTGAATCATTAATAACTGCTTGTCTAATCATTCAAGTAGCTCTGAATCCAGCTAGTTATATAATCTCTATTTTTATCTATCATGAAAATATGAGATTCTTTATCACAAATTTTGCTTAAATCTAAGTGAATTTTATACACAGCTTCCTGTAATTTACCAATTTTATAACCTTGTTAAAAAAAAATCAGGTTAATCTGGAATTCCTCTCTTTCCTTCCTACCTTTTATGGCACTTAGATACTTTATTAGAATAATTCAAAATTGCTTTTCAAAATGATTGAAATAATTCACATTAGTGAATTAGTTTGCCTCTTTCTATGAGTTCTCCAAGATTGATTCTTCCTATATTTTGTTCATCTTTTAATTTGTTAGGAAATGAGGTAAAATTTGAAAGTCATTTTGATTTGCATTTCTCTTACCATTAGTGATCTCTCATGGTTTCAACAGTTTGCAGTGAAGAAATTCCTTTTGCTTTTACATATTTTTGTTAATTCCCTATATAGATCTTGGATAGTAGATCCTTTTAAGATATATTTGATGCAGATTTTTCTGAACCAACTCCATAGTTTTTAATGCTGATAGCAGTTGTTTTCTAACAGAAACTTTTCAAATTATAACCAAACTAGAAGACATTGCTTATCCAGTAAATAAGAGTCAGAATTCCAAAGGATCTTGACAAATTGCAACATTGGGATCAATATGATAAGATAAAATTCATCTTTGTTAAATATAAAGTCTGGCAATTGAATATGAAAAATCACCTTAAGTATGATATGTGAGAGCCATGGTTTTTTCAGCAGTTCTGAAAAAGAAGGGTGTTATAACTTTTTGAAATAGCAAGGTAGTTCCACTGTACCTTACTCTACTCAAATGACAACTGAAATATGTGTTGAGTTCTAGGTACCACAATTTTAGAAAGACACTGATGAACTGAAGTGAGTTTAGAGGAAGTTAACTAGGATGGTGAAGAGCCATGTCACAATTGGGCAGATTTAGCTTGAAGGAAAAAAAAATATGAGAGCTTCTTTTATGGCAGAGGGCTATTTTATGCAGAAGGATCAGATTTAGTTCCTAGAACATGAGCTTCTTGATAAAGCCATGCTGACTTTTATAATTACTACTACTTTTCTTAATGTTCACCAACTGTCTCTTTAATGATTCATTCTAGAATTTTACCTGAAATTGAAGTCATGGTTGCTGGTTTATACTTTGCAGATTCTGTTCTTTTTCTTTAAAAAAAAATCAGAACATTTAGCTTTCCTTTAATGTAGTGGTATTTCTCCCATTTTCTTTGTCTTTTAGATGTCTCTAGGAGTGCTTCAGTAATCCCATTTTCTGCAGTTACTTTGTCTTTAAAGTCACCCAGAATTGTAAGCTTGCTCTCTTTTAGTACATTGATGATAGGGGTCTCCAGGTCTTCATAAAATTTTTCTTTAGCTTTATCAGTGTTCATCCTGGTGGGAGCACAGGCACTAGGATGGTGACATGGCATTTCCTCAAAGTATCGATTTCATTGTTATTCATTCCTTTTTTGTAGGCCTTCAAGAATGTTAAGTAGATAAATTTTGATTGCAAAACCTACCTCAGCTTCATGACTTTCCCCTTCACTGTGGCCACTCCAGAAAAATATGTATCCAACTCTGACTTCAGTAAGCTGGCCTTCATTTGTAGATAACTGCAATCAAAGCAGCCTCTGAGATGCAACAAAGGATGGATCGATTCTCTACTGCTTGTGCCAACTTTGGCTTAACACAACACCAAGAAAACACAGGTGCTCCATCAGACAGCACTTACACCATCCATAGGTGGAACCATTAGTTACAATTTTGAGTCCAGTGGACAAGTTCATTTACCTTGACAGTGTCCTTTCCAGAGCATTGACAAATAGGTTGACCCTCGTATTGTCAGTTAGCTCAGTATTTGGAAGGTTCTGAAAGAAAGTATGAGAGAGAAGAGGTATTAGACTAACTACCAGACTGTAGGTCTACAGAGTCATTGTGCTGACCATTCATTTTTATATGCCTGTGAAACCTGGGCAGTCTGACAGCACCATGTCAGGAAACTGAATTGCTTCCCTTAAATTGTCTTAGGAAGATTCTGAAGATCACCTGGCAGGAGAAGATGCCAGATACTGAGGTTCTTTCTGGAGCTTAACTGCTGAGAATTCCAACATTGCTACTGAGCGTGCAACTATGATGGACTGAGCATGGTTTTAGAATGCCAGAGGCATGCTGGCCAAAAAATCATATTTTATGGAGAACTCACATTAGGCAAGTGCTCACAAGGGGGTCAGAAGAAGTGATACCGAGGCACCCTGAATTGATTGAATAGCATGGGAGTCACTGGCACAGGACCACCCAGCATGGTGTGCCCTCATCAGTGAGGAGACTGTGCTCTATGAGGAAGGCAGAATGGAAGTGGTTCAAAGGAAATGTGACATGTATGTTTAGAATACCCACCCCAGCAACTATTTGTGCCTGACCTGTGGTAGAGTATTCTAAGTTTATCAATCTGATCAGCCACAGTCAAAACAAACTGTAATTTGTCTCAGACATGGTGATGTCATTTTGTTCTTCTTCGATAACAAAGGACAACAACCAAGTTACTTTTGTCTTTATTTTTCATTTACCTATATGTATATCTTGTCTCCCTTAGTAAGCTCCTTTAGGACAAGGACTTTTTTCCTTTTTTTGTCTTTATCTTCTCAGAACTTAGTATAATATTGTAGGCATTTAAAAAGTGTTTGTTGGTTGAATGGTGAAATATTATATGATCAATTGTCTCATGAAATAAGTCTTATTTTTTTTGGACACATTTGCTAAAACCAACTCCTGCAGTTTCATACACACAAGGAAGGATTGGCAAATAATCCTATTCATTGTTTCATTTGTCTTCTGGTTTTTTTTCATAGTGAAAACCACAAGATTAATGTTATTTAGTTCCATTAGACATTGGATAAGGATCTCACCTTCAGAGTATTCATTGTTTATAAATGATCAAAATACTGCATGGTTCCTACCCTTATCTCCCCCTTATTTTACCATCATTATTGTAGAAATGGAAGAGGGCTGCAGAGATCTGAGCACCATTTTGAATTTTTCTTTTTTTAATGGATTGTCTTGGCTGCAGAATTATTCCTCAAATGCTCAACCTATACTGATGATAAACCTTTTCTATTACAAACAAGGCTGTTTCTCACAAAACAGTTTGCATTGGACATACTTGAAAACTTTCTGGTATGAAGAGAATGTCAAAACCTTTTTTCTGCTGCCAAAACCTTCGCACATTGGTTATCTTTTAATTCCTCAGCATAATTGCTTATATCACATGGTATTTCACATAAATTTTCAATGAAAAAAAAACTTTTGGGTGGCTAGGTGGCACAGTGGATACATAGAACACCGGCCTTGGAGTCAGGAGTATTTGAGTTCAAATTTGGCCTCAGACACTTAATGATTACCTAGCTGTGTGGCCTTGGGCAAGCCACTTAACCCCCATTGCCTTGCAAAAAATAAAAAATAAAAAAAAATGAATTAGAATTGAAAAATCATAATTTTGAACCCAAATGCTGCTTGGAAAAACATTACCCAGGAGTCACAAAACAAACCAAAATATATCATAGATATAAAATAATTGAATAGAAATGTCAATGTCATAATAATTAATTTTTTATAAAATTTTCTTCCATTTTCCATTATAGCATGACATTTCTCTACTACCAGTAGTGTTCAGAGTAAATGATGTGCAAATTAAGAATATCTAGCAACAGCGTGGACTAAGGATTTGGATCAGGGGAGGAAAGGCAATGTGAAGGGAAAAAATGAGCTTGATAATGGGAGAGAGGATCTTCTCATATACTGTTTTCTCTTTACTTTTGAGTTTTCTGATATTCCAAAAATAAAAATAGATTAGGATGAAAATGGAAGCATGAGGGAAAAAAGTGAAAAATTTCTGATCCTGTGAGAATTATCTTTGTCTTCTTGTAAATTATCAGATGATTATTGAACTGAGTTGGGCAAATCTTTATTCTAAGTCTCATTTTGCAACTCACAAGTTGTTACTTTAGATTACTTAGTATCTTAGTTTAGAACTGGAAGGGATTAGTTTAGACTTCAGAGATCATCTAATTGAACTCTCTCACTTTAAAAGAACTGAAAACTAAGTAAGACATAATGGAATTAGTTGGCACCTTCCCATGACTGCATAGATAGTAAAGGGCCAGTCAAGAACTGGAACCTCAGTTCCTCCAACTCCAAATAACATTCTTTGCTCTGTACCAGCTTTTCTTTGGATCAGTTTTTTCACTTCTAAAATGAGGAGTTAGGCTCATTGTTTCTGAGTTTTTAGCTCTGTAATTCCGTAGCTTCATTGCAATTTGACCTTTGTTTATCTATTTTACTTTTTAAACTACTAACAGTTGTAATAAAATAGTAAGCATTTTTACTTAATTGGCTGAAATCACAGCAGGATATGCCAAGTTATTTTGATGTTGTTTATAAATGTTATAAATAAAATATGACTTTAAAATATAGAGCTAAATGAGAGTTTTTTTGGTTATTTCTAGGGTATTAAAAGTCAAAAAAGTTTTATCTGTATTTTTAAACAACTTTTCCATCTTTATTTAGGAGCTATTCTAAGACTTAAATTTTTTTTATATTCTCACCTCTTAGCGTCTATGAAAACTGTGATAACAGTGCTCAAATTTGCATTCATTGCTTGCAGTTATTAGTAACATACCCACCTGCTTCTATTGTCAGCTGTCCTCACTTTGTACTTATTAAGCACTAACAAAAGGGTTTCTGAGTATCCCACAAGCTTTTGTGTTATTAAACTCATTGACTGTTTCAAATGACCTTACTATAATGACACTAAAGTCATACAATAGTGACTCTTGCATAGTGCCAGCTGGCTCAATTTAATTCAGCTTTGTGTTCATCCTTAGCATCATGCTTCTTAGAGAATTAAACAGTTCTGTACAGATTTGCTAAATTCATAGGACTAACAAAGAAGTGTGCATGGACACAAACACTATATTAGAAACAAGCTATAAATGTTGACATTAATAAGTATTTATGAAGTATGAGGAATGAAACTATTTTTATTCTTCCAGATAATATTTATAATGTTTGTCTTTTAAAATAGGTTTTGATGGAAACCTTTCACTTACAAATGACTATAATTAACTATAAAATTCATACAAATTTATGGTTTTATGCTTTTTTAGTATGTTTACAGCTTTAAGGGTTAAAATATGATATATACTGTAAAATACAAATACTTAATCCTTTTAATTCATTTAAACAAAATTTAAAGTAAAAAAAGTCAGGATACAGTTAGTTTCATAGTAACCATAAAAGTTAAGATTTTAACTTGGGAAATAAATAATAAATTTAGTTTTCAATAACATAATAACTCACATTTATATAGTACTTATTTTGCAACAGGCACTGTACTAAGCATTTTACAAATATTATCTCATAGTAAATATTAATCTTCACAGTTTGGAGTTGGGTATTATTATGATGATGAAACTAAGGCAAACAGATAAAGTGACTTGTTCAGGTTCACACAGCTAGTAAGTTCTAATATCAGATTTGATTCCAGGTCTTCCTGACTCCATGTCAAGCCATACCACATAGCTGCCTCAGAGACCTGAGATTACAGTGGTACTAGGCTAAGTACATGATAGCCCTGAGATAGTGACCAACCCACCAAATTATCACAGAGACCCTAAGGTTTTAGGTTGGCAACCAATGAAATAATAGGATGAAGGATGGATACATTCCTGAAAGGAAGGTGGTAAAACCCCAGTTTTAGTTTATGTATAATCTTCACTCTTTGAATGTATTTCTTATAAGCAGCAAATTATGGAGTTTTGTTTTCTTATGCAGTATGTCACTATTTTTTTTGATTGTTTAACCCATTCCTACTTAATGTTATAAAAGTTTAAGTTTTATATTATTCTTCATTTGTCTCTAATTTTTCCACTGTAAATAATTATATCTCTTCAGTTACTTTAGTGGCAACTTTTCTCCAAACCCAATTCTAACCAGATCTCTGACTCTTATCCCCTTGTTTCTCCTTTTTGTTACTTTATGTTTTGCTAAATTTTTTTTCTTACTTTAATTTATTTAATTAATTAAATTCTTTCTTTTTCATTTTCTCTTAATCAGTCAAGTAGTAATCTTTGTTCCTGTACAGCTTGTCTCTAATTACTTTTTTTAAAAAAAAGTCACATTTTCATGAAAGGTTATCTCTTCCCTCATTCTTTTCATTGCTTATCTTCTTTTCCTGTCTATTCCAGATCCCCCATTGTCTGGTTCATGCATCCTATATTCAATTGCTTCCTCTCTGCTCTCTAAATTTCTAAGATCATCAAAACTTTGGAGGTACTCATTCTAGACTTTCTCTTTTAGGCTTCATCTCTGCCTCCTAACTCTGTTTCCCATTTTGCCTTCCTGAAGAAGAAAAATTTCTGCAGTGATAGGACACAAGCTCTATGACCAGGTTCTCCCAAATTCACTTTCCCCACTCCCAACCCCCAGTATCCGTAATGATGCATTTAAACTCTTTCATTTATTGTTTGCTTATACATATTTTCTCTATATCAACATATCACTCTTGGTGCATGACCTCCCATTCCCTGAGGGTCAAGTTGCCCCATAGGCACTCTGATTATACTCTCTCTCCTCCTGAGGCAGAATGAATGGTCTCTCCAAGCATCAATAACCAGTTCAAGGTCCCCATCTTCCTCCACAGAATATTTGTCTTAACTCATAGGAGCATTCATCAGTGGAACAAACTCACATCACCAAAACAAGGCCTTTCTCTCTTGTTCCCTCTCCCCACTCCCCTTTTAAGTTTTCCATTGCATTACTGCTGCCTTTTCTGAGAGACCACAGAAGTCATCCTCCCTTCATTAGTAGCCTTCAGCTTGATCAAGGTACAGCAAATATTCTTCTCTATCCTCTACCTCCTTTTTCGTCTTCCATGTACTTCCCATTTTGTAATTTATTCTCACGTTGGTTCTCTTGTTGGCAGAGTGCCCTAGGCCTGCCTCTTCACCATTATGTCCACCTACTTCTTCCTTCACTCCTGTCTTTTTGTATAGATTTCAAAAGGAATTTCTTACTGGCTCTGTAGCTGTTTGTCCTTGGCTTCTCTACTTTAAGTCTCAATTTCTGTTGTCTGTGGTGTGTGTGGTGTGTGGTGTGTGTGTGTGTGTGTGTGTGTGTGTGTATGTATGTGTATATATATATATCTTTTCATTTATGATTAAACTCAGATTTTCAGGTTGGTCACCCTGGGCTTCACCTTGAGTTCTATTGCTTTTTAGATCGCATTATTCCATTTCCTTTTGCATTTTCTGGTGAGAACAGTACAATCTTATGTTATTTGAAATTCCATTTTGTTTTACTTGAAGATCTTTTTCTTGGTCACTTGTAGAATTTATTGTTTCTACTAATAATAATGGAAGCTAGCATTTATATGTGCTTACTATATGCCAAGTACTGTGACAAATGCTTTATCATGATTCTCTCAGTTTAATTTAACTACTGTGTGTCTTTTCCATAGTGCTATTGAAATTGGAGTCAGGATGACAGGAATTCAAATCCAATCTAGACTCACTTGACTCTTCCTAACTGTGTGACCCTGGCTAATTCACTTACCCCTGATTGCCCCACATCCAGAGTCATTTCCAGTTATTCTGATTAATATCTGGCCATTGGATCCAAATGACTCTGGAAAAGAAAGTAAGACGGTGCCTTAGAACAGCAACCCCCCACATTCAAATATAATTTACTTGCTTGTCATCACCACCCCTGATTTCATTGTCTTCTTTGTGAATGAAGGATAAAACATCATCACTATCACTAAGGAATTTGCAGTCTTGGATTTTTCTTTGGAGGTTATCTATGAATTCTTTCTATTGGCATTTTATTTTCTTACTTAAGAAGTTATTGGTAATTTTATTTTTCTTGTATTATGATGTTTTGACTCATATTCTTTCTGTTCTTTCTTCACAAATGATAACACTTGAGTGAAAGAACTAGCTATGGTAAAAGACAATCCCAATTGATACCTCCATTTCAGTCTTTTCTTAACTCTAACTTTTGACCTCATCATTTCTTTGAAACTGTTCTATCCAAAGATCTCTTAGTTGCCAGAGACCCAGTGACCTTTTCTCAATCCTGAATCTTCTCAGCTTCTCTGCAGCCTTTCAGGTGATTGATCATCTTCTCTACACTTTTTTTTGTTTTTTTGCAAGGAATGGGGTTAAGTGACTTGCCCAAGTTCACATAGCTAGGTAATTATTAAATGTTTGAGGCAGGATTTGAATTCAGTTTCTCCTGACTGCAGGGTTGGTGCTCTATCCTCTGTGTCACCTAGTTGTCCCTCTCCACTTTCTCTATATGTTTTCTGCTCTCCTGGTTTTCCTACCTATCTGATCACTACTCATTCTTTGTTGTATCTCCATCCACATCAGGCTCTCTAACAATAGGTGTTTTTCAGTCTTGTGTTCTCTTCTCTACTTCCCCCTGCTTCTTCACTTTTTGATCTCATTAGCTACCATGACTTTAATGACCATGTCTGTGCTGATGATTTGCTCAAATCTGCTTATCTTGCCCTAACCTCTTTACTGATCTCCAGTCTCACATTTCCAACTGCTTTTCAACCATCTTGAACTAGATGGACAGTGACATCTGAAACTCAAATGTTCAAAGCTTAAGTCATTTAGCCTTTCTTTAAACTCTCTCTTCTTTTGTTATTACAGAGGACAATAATCATTCTTCTTGTCTTGCAATCTCAGAATCATTCTCAGCTTCTCACTTTCTCACTCCATAACTGTTGTCAAGGCCTGTCAATTGAGCCATTGCAATATCTGCAATCTATTCCCCCTTCCATCTTCTCATATTGCCATTACCATAGTGTATAGGCTTCATCCTTAGATTATTTATTAAAGTAGCAAGCTGATGGGTCAGTGTACTGGTGGATCTGCTTGCCTCAGATTTCATTTGGGTGTCCCCCAAGTTTGGAATGCTCTTTTTCTACTTCATCTATTGACTTATCAGCTTCCTTTAAGTCTTTACTAAAATCCCATCTTTTAGTGGAAATTTTTCCCAACCCCTTCCCAATTTTAATTATTTCTCATTTATTCAGTAGATAGCTTGCTTTTTATTTATTTGTTTACATGTTGTCTTCCCATTAGTTTGTGAACTCCTTGAGGCAGGCACTGTCTTTTTTCTTTTTGTATTTCCAATGCTTATTACTGTGCCTGGCTCTTACTAGGTACTTAATAGATAACTAATTAAATGCCTTTCAAGGAAAAACTGCTCTAATTTGCATGAGGGAAGAGATTTGGATATTGCTTTTGTCACATTATTTCTTCTACTGGATTATAATCTTCTATGTTTATGGTGTTATTGTAGGACATCAGTAGATATTTGAATGATACTCAAACTCCCTTTTTACCCCTTCTTTTATAAAATGAGGAAGTGAGACCTCTAGGTTCTATCCCTTGTAAAAATTCTGTTTTAAGATAGTTAACTAATTTTCATATTACATATTTTCAAAATAGTAAAACCTTCAGACATATACAAATAAACAGTTTTATTTATAGGCATTCATAAACAGATTTTTTCTTTGTTTCTAGACTTGTGATACAGATTAGATTCTGGACTCTGATACAGATTATGTTGCTGGGGAAAATTGTAGCCAGCTAAAGATTTGGGTGAGAACATGAAAGAATTTAATGTAGAGTCAGACTCTGACCTAGATGGAATTTTAGGTTAAAAAAAAGTTTATTTAATATTGCTGTGAGCTAAAGAAGAGGAGAGGCTAAAGGGCAGGAAACCATGATTCCTTAACAACCTAAACATCAAAAACCACCATGAAAGGTTGAGTTCTAAGGACATGAGAGGTTATTTGGAGATGATGCTCCCTAAGAGCAGGTTAGCTTCCCAAAGACAAAAACAAGCTATCACAGTATAAGCAATAAGGACAGGAATAGGGCAGGAGAGTTTGGGAGATCATGCTCTCCCAGAGGGAGCTGCCTTCCAAAGGAAGGCAAAGTTCATTGACTTCATTTTAATAACTTGAATAATGGAATGGGGGAGACACGTGGTCAGTACATTGGATACAGTTTAAAAAACTATAACGTATATTTCTCCATCGAATTCAAACAATATAGAACCAAATTCATTTGGGAGTTGGAGCAAAGGTCTCTTTTCTTTTGAAACTACTTTCTGTTGAAAAGGGAATCTAGTACTTTCCCTGCCTAACAGTCCTGCTTATGGGTGACTTGGGGTGCATCCAGGAATCAGCTGAGTCAGGAAAGGCTAGATAAATATTTCTCTTTCAACATTCCCCTCATAAGCAATTTGAATTAAATTCTTTGGGGATTAGGACAGAGCTCTTTTCTTCTGACACTGCTTTGGAGCTGGAAAGGAGTTGAACTGGCTTTGCTTATCAAGACCTGTTTTGTCAAGGTAACTCAGTGATCAGAGCAAACACTTTTTTCAACAACCCAAAAGGCAATTCTAGACATGGATATCACTAGATGGTGAATATAGAAATCAGATTGATAATAGACTCTACAGCTAATGTGGAAAAGTTCTCTATAGACAGTTAAAGAAGAACTGGAGTTGATTGTGGTTCAGATCATGAATTTCATTGCAAAATTAGACCATATAGATATATGTAAATAACATCCCTGATTAATACGAAGTAGAATTGATGAGTAGATTTTAGGAATTTGATCTAGTAGCTAGAATATCTGAAGAACTATGGATAGAGCTTCTCAATATTGTATAAGAGGCTGCAACCTTTAAAAAAGAAAAAAAGCTTGAGAGCAAAAAGACTGCCTAATGAAGCATTACAAATAACTCAGGAAAGAAGGAAAACAAAAAGTAAAGGAGAAAGAAAAGATAGACCCAACTGAATACAGAATATTGTTTTTATGAATCATCATGACTTTATTTGAATAATATTTAATTTAATTTTAATTTATTGAAATTTATTGAACAATTTTAACATTTCTTTTAAGTTTTAGATTCCAAATTCTATCCCTCTTCCCATCCTCCAATCACATTGGGCAGTCTGATATAAGGTTATACATGTGCAATCACAAAAAACATTTTTGTATTAGTCTTTTTCTGTAAGAAGACTAGAACAAAAAAAATACAGAAAATGATAAATAGCATGTTTTACTCTATTCAGACAATATCAGTTCTTTTCTATAGATGGATAGCATTTTTCATCATGAGTCCTTTGGGACTGTCTTGGATCATTATATTACTGAGAACAGCTAAGTCTTTTACAATTGATTTTGATATAGTATTGCTGATATTGTGTCCAATGGTCTGGTTATGCTCAGTTCACTTTATATCAGTTTATGTAACTTTTTATAGGTTATTAACAATCATTCTGCTTGTCATTTCTTATAGCACAAATAATATTCCATTATAGTCATATATAATAGCTTATTCATCCATTACCCAATTGATGAACATCTCTTGGATTTCCAATTCTTAGCCACCATGAAAAATTACTAAAAATAATTTTGAACAATGAGATTTTTTTTTTAGGTTTTTGTAAGGCAAACGGGGTTAAGTGGCTTGCCCAAGGCCACACAGCTAGGTAATTCTTAAGTGTCTGAGACTGGATTTGAACCCAGGTGTTCCTGACTCCAGGGCCCGTGCTTTATCCACTACGCCACCTAGCTGCCCGACAATGAGATTTTTTTCCCCGTTCCTTTTATATCTTTGGGATATTGATCTGGTAGTGCCCTTTGGATCAAAAGTTATGCTCAATTTTATAATGGTTTGGGCATAGTTCCAAATTTCTCTCAAGAATGGTTACATCAGTTTATGACTCCCCCAGTACATTTTTTGTCCCAGTTTTCTCACAGCCTTTCAAATATTTATCATTTTTTTCTTCTTTATGTTGTTGTATCACCTATCTTATAGGTGTGAGGTAGTACCTCAAAATTGTTTTACTTTGCATTTCTCTAATCAGCAGTGATTTAGAGCATTTTTTTCTATGACTTTTAGATAGCTTTGATTTCTTCATCTGAAAAATGCTTGTTCATGTCCTTTGAACATTTATCAATCAAGGAATAACATATTCTTATAAATTTTACTCTGTTCTCTAAATAGTTGATAAAAGAGACCTTTATCAGAGATACTTAATTTTTTTTTTCTTGCAAGACAATGGGCTTAAGTGATTTGACCAAGATCTCACAGCTAGGTAATTATTAAGTAATCTGAGGTCAGATTTAAACTCAGGTCCTCCTCACTCCAGGGCTGGCCAGTGCTTTATGCACTGTGCCAATTACCTGCCCTCAGAGATAGTTATTTTAAAAGTATTTTCTAGTTTTCTGCTTTCCTTCTAATTTTCTTGGTGAAGAAACTTTTAAATTTTATATAATCAAAATGATTCATTTTTCATTTTGTTATATTTTCTATATCTTGTTTGTGCCTAAATTTTTCCCTTATCCACAGATCTGATTACTAAACTATTCTATGTTCTCCTAATTTGCTTGTGATAGCACCTTTTATATATATCATATCCTTATTTATTTTAGTATTCCTTGTGAGATTTTGGTCTCTACTTAGTTTCTGCCATACTAGTTTTCCCAGCAGTTTTTCTTAAATACTTAGTTTTTGTCCTTAAACCACGAATCTTTGAGCTTATCAAATGCTAGATTACTATGATCATTTATTACAATGTATTGGGTACACTGATCTATCATCTATCATCTATCTAGCTATCTATCCATCTATCTATCTATCATCTATCTATCATCACTACACATCATCTATCAGGTAACTCTTAGCCAGTACTAAATTGTTTTGAAAATTACTGCTTTATGATAACAGTTTGAGATCTAGTAAGGTTAGGCCACCTTCCTTCACATTTTTTTCCATTGATTCTCTTGATATTCTTGACCTTTTTGTTTTCCCAGAAAAATTTCCTTGCTATTTTTTCTAGTTCTATAAAATAATTTTTGTTAATTTGATTGGCATAGTACTGGATATTATATTATGTTATGTTATATCATTAATTATATTAATTATATTATATTGTATTCTGCTCATGAGCAATTAATATTTTCCCAGTCATTTAGTTCTGACTTTATTTCTGTGAAAAGTATTTTATAATTGTGTTCATATGGTTCCTGGGCTTATCTTGGCAGAGAGACTACCAAGTATTTTATATTTTCTACAGTTATTTTAAATGGAATTTCTCAAATTCTTGCTGCTGAACTTTGTTTGATACTATTTAAAAATGCTGATAATTTATGTGGGAATGTTTTATATCCTTCAATTTTGCTAAAGTTACCATATTGCCCATGTATAAGACATACCCTTTTTGGAAAAATTTGGAATCTAAAAACTGGGAGCATCTTATACAGTGGTTGCAGATTTTTTACATTGCATTTTCTTGCTTTTTTGCGCTTGTTATCTTTGTGCTCATTGTTTCACATTTGTTATTAGTATATTAGGTTCATTTTGCCACATTCTGCCCAGAAATGACTCAGAAAAAATTTTCTTACAAGTTCAAAGTGATCCAGCTTTCAAAAGTGAATGAAAATCGTGCTGCTGAATGTCAGTTTGATCCTCCTCCAACTGAGAAAACAATTTGAGACTGGCTACAGGAATAAGAAAATCTCTTGATATTGCCCAGGCAGAAGGCCATGAGAGGCAAGTCAGCCAAATAGTCTAAGTTGGAGAGGAAATTGAAGATATGGATTGAAGAGCAAAGGACCCAAAGATGGTTCAGCATGAGGCCAAAAGAATTGCTGATGAAAAAGAAGTGACTGATTTCAAAGGAGGATATAACTGGTACTCCAGGTTCATGGGACAGAGTGGACTAAGCCTGCATCGATGCAGTAGACTTGCCCAGGGAGAGCTTGTGGTCAACCACAGACCAAAGCCCAGGCAGGAGAGTGGTCAAAGCCTCTCCTAAAACAGTGATTCATCATCAAACACAGATGAGGGTGAGCTAATGGATGGGAGTTTTGATGGTGATGAGGAGTTGTATGAATTTTATGATGAATAAAATTTGAGTTAAATAACTTTATGTAAATTGTTTTTTTCAAATTTTGAGCCCTAAAATTAAGGTGAACATGGGAGCATCTTAAACATGGTGAAATATGGTAGCTGTTTTAGGGTTTTTTTTCCTGTTGATTCTTCAAGATTTTCTAAGTAAACTTTATAGCATCTGCAAAAAAGTAAGAGTTTTGTTTTCTCATTTCCTGAACTGATTCCTTTACTTTCTTTTTCCTCTTCATTACTATTACTCACATTTCTAGTATAATATTATTTAATAGTGGTAATAATGCACATCCCTGCTTTACCCCTAATTATATTGGGAAGGCTCTAGCTTATCCTTATTAGAAATACTTTTTGCTGATGCTTTTAAATAAACATTGTTTATTATTTTGAAATTTCATTTCTTCTTATGGTTTCTAATGTTTTTAATAGGATTGGATGGTTTTTTGCTGCATCTATTTAGACAATTACATGCTTTTGCTTAGGTTTTTTTAAATTGATGTTTGTGTGTGTATTTCTGTATTTAGTATTAATTATTTCATCATCTATGGTACAAGATATAATTTCCTTCCTTATTTCTTTTACTTATATCTACTTTTGTTTTTGCTTTCTCTGAGGTCATAATTGTTACTCCTGCTTTTTTATTTTTTAATTAAGCTTAGGCATAATAAATTTTGCTCTAGCCTCTTAATTTTACTCTGTGTGTCTCTCTGTTATTCATATATAATTTTGTAAACAATATATTATAGGATTCTGACTTTCAATCTTATCTCTTATGTACTTCTGTTATGACTGAATTCATGTCATTCACATTGATGCATAAATTATCTAATTGTATTTCTTTCCAATCTATTTCCCCCCCTGTTTAGCTTCTCTTACCTTTCACTGTGTTCCTACTCACAAGTGTTTTACTTCTGATCACTGGGTACCCCTAGTCTTCCCTAACTTCTCAAAGTCCCCTTATCCTTGCCTTTCCCCTGTCCCTTTGTACTTCCTTATAGGGTAAGATAGATTTCTATATTTAACTGAGTTTGTATACTATTTCCTTCTTGAGCCAATTCTGATGAATAAGGTTCAGGCTTGCCTGGCTACCATATTCCCTTCCATTTTAATGGTTCTCTTTTATGAATCTTTTATGTGAGATAATTTACCTCAGTCTATTTTCCCCTGTCCTCTTTCAGTGCAGTCTTCTTTCTCACCTTTTAATTGTGTTTTTTCATCTGGATATTATTATGAAATAATATATGATCATATAATATTTGTGTACTCTCTGACTATGTGTGTGTGTGTATATATATATATATATATATATAATATATATATATATTCCTCCTAATTGCTTATACATATCATATCATTTTGCCAAGTAGGAATATAAATAGTTTAACTCTATTGAAGTTCTTGTGTTTTCTTTTTATGTTAATTTTTTTTAAACCTTTTTATGTTTATCTTGAGTCTTGGATTTGAAGAGCAATTTTTTTTTATTTTTCTCTGGTCTTTGGAATGCAGAATTTCAGAGAATGTTGTTGTTTGTCCTTTTTTTTTTTTGTTAAGGTTTTTGCAAGGCAAATGAATGGGGTAAAGTGGATTGCCCAAGGCCACACAGCTAGGTAATTATTAAATGTCTGAGACAGGATTTGAACCCAGTTACTCCTGACTCCAGGGCTGGTGCTTTATCCATTGAGCCACCTAACCACCCTTGTCCTTCATTTTCAAAGAGGACCAGTGACATCACAGGATTATTTTTTGACTTATGTATAGAGTGGATTTAAATGAGGCAGAGTTGCAGAAAGTAGTCAGCTTCATCTCTCTTCCCAAGTCATTGGAGGCCTGTGGCAAGACAAAAGTCAGGACAAGAGTTGATGACCTTGAATGCTGTGGATGCCCTTGAATGCTGTGGATGCCCTGGGCATTTTCTGTGTCTGACTAAACTCCTGAATGTCTGTTTTAGCCACCTATTGGTTACCCCCAATCTGATTTAATCTTTTTGCCAGATTTTCTAAGATGTGGCTGCTGAGCATGCTGCAACTTCTTGGAATCATAGGCCAGAGTTTTTTTTTGTTTGTTTGTTTTTTTTTTTAGTTTTTTGCAAGGCAGATGGGGTTAAGTGGCTTGCCCAAGGCCACACAGCTAGGTAATTATGACATGGCTGAGGCAGGTTCTGAACTCAGGTACTTCTGACTCCAGGGCCAGGGTTCTATCCATTGCGCCACCTAGCTGCCTCTCATAGACCAGAGTTAAGTCCCAGGTGGACAGGACACCAAAAGTCTCCTGAAAGGAGTGACCTTAAAAAAGGGTGTAGCATGCCCAAAGGGCAAAAACAATGAGCATACTCTTTGATTCAGCAATACTGCTACTGGGTGGTCTATACCCCGAAGAGATGATGTAAAAGGGTAAAAACATCACTTACTCAAATGGAGCAGAGTACAATGGGCTTCCTCACTGTAGATTAAATTCCATTAAGGTTGTTCTGATAGTGATTGAGGAGAAAATTAATTCAACCTTCAGAGACTGAGCTTTAAAATGAGGAATTTAGAAAACGGGGGGGGGGGGGACTTTGGGTCTTTCCAAATCAATGATTATTAATAATCATTTCTCTCAGACTTTAAGAAGTATTTAAATAATGAGATAAAGAAATTCTAGCTGACATGTTTAAAATCTCAAAGATGGATGCTGTTAAAATGCTAAATTCAATATGCCAATAAATTTGGAAAATTGAATAGTGGCCACTGTATTGGAAAAGCTCAGTTTACATCCCAATCCTAAAGAAAGGCAATGCCAAGTAATGTTCAAATTATTGAACAATTGCATTAATTTCACATACCAACTTAAGATTTTGCAAACAAGGCTTCAGCAGTATGAAAACTAAGAATTACCAAAAGAGTCTGATTTTCAAAGTCAGAGGAACTAGAGACCAAATTGCAGCATTAGAGGTATTATATAGAAAGCAAGGGAGTTTCAGAAAACATCTGTTTCTGGTTCATTGACTACATTGAAGTTTTTGACTATGTGGATCACAACAAAATGTGCCAAGTTCTCAAAGAGGTGGGACTACCAGATCATCTTGTTTTTCTCCTAAGGAACCTTTATGTCAGCCAGGAAGTAACAATTAGAACTGAATGTGGAACAATTGATTGATTTAGGATTGGAGAAAAAGTACAAGGCTGGGCATTGACAACTTATTTATTTAATTAATTTGCAAAGTACATCATGGAAATTCTAGGCTGGATCAATTAAGTCAAAATTAAGGAGAAATATCAGCAATATCATGCTAATAATGCATGATAATACTTCTCTGATACAGAATAATACTATGATGGTAGAAAATGAAGAAGAATTTAGGAACCTATTGATGAAAGTGAAAGAAGATAGGGTAAAGCTAGCTTGAAGCTTAGCATAAAAAAAAACCTAAGATCTTAGCAACTGGTCCTAATACTTCCAGGCAAATAGAGGGAGAAGAAATGGAAGCAGTCTCTGGTTTTATATTCTTGGGCTGAAAGATCACTGCAGATGATAATTGCAACCATGAAATTAAAAGGTGTTTGTCTCTTGGTAGGAGAACTATAGCAAATCTGGACAGCATTCTAAGAAGCAGAGTTTTGACCTTTTTAGAAAAAGATCTGTATAGCAATGTATGGCTGTAAGAGTTGGATTATAAGGAAAGCTTGGTGCTGCAGAACCTATACTTTCTATTTGTGATGCTGAAGAAGATTTTTGAGTCCCTTGGACAGCAAGGAAATCAAATCAGTCAATATTTAAAGAAATTAATTCAAGTTATTTGCTGATGCTGAAGCTTAAATCCTTTGACCACAATGTAATAAGACAATATGTCTTAGAAAATATTATTGGCAAAGATTGAAGGCAAGAGGAAGAGGGAACAGCAGAGGATGAAATGGATAGATTGTATCTTGGAAACAATATCCACGAGGTTGGACACACTTTAGGAGACAGTGGAGGATAAAAGGGTCTGAAGTGCTGTAGTCCACAGGGTCACAAAGAGAGGGACATGCTGACCACCACAAAAATTCTGGTTCTTATGGTCAGAGTAATGTTTGGTGGTCTTGAGGTTTGGCTAGATATAAAGTATGTTTGAAGTAGTCACCATCCAGACCTGTACCAGGCAAGGTCTATGCCTGGACTCATTTCAGAACAAAATAAATTTTCTTATTTGGTAGATTTATGACTATTTTAGTTGTTTTGTTTTTAAAGAGGTGTTCTCCAGTTGATGAGTTCCTTTGGCGGCGGGGGGGGGGGGGGGGGGGGGGGGGGGCTGCATTTTTAATGATGAACTGAAGCTAATCATGCTTCATTCCCCTCCTGGCTGTGCTTCTGTCACTCCTTGAATTTTTTGTGATACTCATGTGATTCCTTCCTCCCCTGCATTTTCTTTTCTCCCTCCCTCCCTTTTCAGCTCCCTTTTTAAAGTCTTATCTTCCTTTATCTGAGTGTAAGCATGTGAAGACTGAAGTCTTTGAGTAGGATTTTGTTGTTTTATTTGTATTTATATACCCAGTATTAATATATTAGTATACCTAGTATTAACATACCTAGTAAGTGATAAATATGGTTTAGAGATATTTTAGTCTGACCTCTTAAACAACTAAGATTTTTTTTTATATGATATTCACTAAACTGCTTGTGGAACATTTTTAGTGATATTACTTTATTAGGGAGCTGATCCATTTATGAATGGGTTTTCATTGTAAAAGTTCTTCTAAAATATGTTTTCTAGTGGCCTCTACCCATTAGTTCTAGTTTTGCCTTCTGGACCAAGTAAAGTAAAATTAATTTTCTTTAGAATAAAGGTATAGCTATTTGTAGATGATGTTTGCTGTTTGTAAACCTTTCAGATTAAACACTTAGTCTGGTCCTGTCAGTGTATGTATAAACATGCTCTTCAATTTCCTATCATTCTGTTCTCTCTTTTCTGGATATAGTATAGATATTTCTATAAATGAGTATATTACTACTTTGCCTTGCTTGAGCTTCCCAATTATATAGGTAACTGAGAAGAGAGATGTGAAAACTAAGATACAGAGTCTTGACATCCCAACAAGGCTGTGCAATGGCTGAGTATAAACCCAAATGGATGTGCAGAAAATCAGCATACTCTGAAGCCAATTAAACTCAGCAGACTCTGAGCCACTTGGTGGTTTATTACCTTCTGGAGACATCCTTATCTTCAGAGACTTCCCTAACTGTTGACTATAAGGCTCTGGACACATCCTGTTATTTGATTTTTGGGGCCATCCTCTTAGTTTATTGTTCTCCATCCTTGAATTGTAGTCTATTTATTACCAAGAATGCCTTCTGATTTGTGAATCAAAAAAATCCACTGCTCTCACTCTTGGAATTCCTCACTTTCCTTCCCTTTGGGAATGGGACTCAATGACTCATTCCTTTCTAAGCCCACCCATACCCCTAAATTCTTTACCTTTGTTAATACATACATACATACATACATACATACATACATACATATATTTAAATATACCCATACACATGCCTGTCTGCCTACCTGCCTATCTATCTCTATTATTCATCCATCCATTCATCCATCCATCTGTCTCTCTGTCTGTGTATCTGTCTATCTATCTATCCTCTACATCCATTACTTGAGACACTGCTCAGCATAGTTTGGGAAGTTTCCATGCACAAGTTTTACATTTTTGTTTAATAAATCTCTTAATTTACAGAAATCAACTTTCTCTGGTTTTCTTCCCAACAGGGAAACTGGAGATTTTGATTTCAAAAACTGGGCTTTGTGTTCTCCAGATATAGTCTACCTTTGGTGAAAAAAGAGATCTAAATTTCCTAGACAGCACCTGCCTCAGTTTACAGTACTATCTTGTAGATTGTCAAAGTCTTTCTTAAAATAAGACTTTCAGAATTGAACATGTTGTCATAATTATGGTCCCATCAATATATTATTTTCCTTGAGATATTAATAGTTCTACTTTGTGTGGTGAATAGTCCGGGCCCAGCTATCCCAGAGTCAGTCTGGCTACATCTTCTCAGAGTTCTGTTGCTTTTCTGTTGCTGTCAACTTGAACTCCCCATTCTAGTGTGATTTCCCTCAATTGTTAGGTATCAGTGGCTAATTTCTCAGTTCCATTAATTAAAATAAATTAGCTTTTACAATTAAATCAATTAACTTTTACAAAGCAATAGTTACTCTGAAGGAGTAGCAAGTAATCATGTAGGAAGATTCTCCCTCATACACATGTGTGGGAAAGAAACATGGAGGGGGTCAACAAATGCTTAGTAAAACAGGGAGTAGGCTCCTAAAGAGAAATCAAGGCAGGAATCAAATCAAGAGAAGACAACACTTCCTATGCTTGTATATCGCTTGTATATTGGTAATAGCCAATTTTAACTGACCAGTTAACTGCTGAAGAATGACTCTAGATTTATATATATTTAAGTCATTTCCATATACATACATATTTATATATATGTATACATATACATATACATATACATATGTATGTATGTATGTATGTATGTATGGTATATATCATTAGGGGGTTTTTCTTGGCAAAGATACTTGAGTGGTTTGTGATTTCCTTTTCCAGCTCATTTTATAGATTAGAAAACTCAGGCAAACAAAGTTAAGTGACTTGTCTAGAGCTAATTGCACACACTTGCACACAGCTAATAATTATTTGAAGCAACTGTTCATTGAAAATGGGAGTTCATGTTTTGTAATTGTATGCCCCATTCATTGATTTGCTTTTCCTTTTCTCTTTTTGTTAATGAAGTGTTTAGAGATAGAAATTTCCTCCATGTTGTTTCTTCATCTGCATTTCCCATATTTTGGAACTTTGTCTTATCTTTCATGAAATTTTCTATTAATTTTACAGTTTGTTCACTTGTTCTTAAGAATTATATTAATATATTAAATATATGTATTATATATAAAATTTTAATCTCTACTTAGAAAAATGAGTTTTTATTGAGATCTTATTGAGAATGCCTTTGCTTTTTTGCAAGTTCAAAATACATTATTTCATTCCTTCATCGTTTCTGGTAGATGTAGGAATAATTTTATATATTCAGATTTCCTTTCTTTTACATTTAAAGACCTTTCTCCTAGTCACTAGAAGAATTTGTTGCTATCGAAATTGTTCCATTTAACCCCTGTGTGTGTCTTTGAATTTGTATCCTTGGATTTTTTTTCTTGAGGTAAAATCACTTTGTTTTCTGTGTTGTGAAGGCCTGGGCAATTTGCTTTCATTTTTTTCTTGCATTATGACATTAAAACTTTTTAATTTATGTTCTTGGAAGCCTATAAACTCTAAGCTGTCATACTATCTTAAGAAGTCAGTTTTTTTGCTAGTATGGAGAGTATTTGTTTTTAATGTTTTTTTGCTTTTCTTTGTCCAGATTGTCCTTCACTTTTATGTTTTTGCAATCCTATTCAATTCTATTTTTTTATATGCTGAGATGTGCTGCCATGAATTCAAGTTTTCTATCCTGCCAATTATTTCTTCTGTACAAATGTACATTTTGCTCTGATAAACTCTCTTTTATGCCATTCAGAACCATCCATGATCTCTTGGGATTTTAGTTGTCTTCTGCATTTTCTCTTTTAATATTTCTTTCTAGATGCCTGGGCTCTTTTAACTAATTTAGTTATTGATTTCATCATGCTTAGTGAAATCTCACAGAGCCATATACATTTACTTGCCTTGCCTCAGTTACCTGTTTTTCTTCCTCATTTAAGTGATTTAAAAAAAATTGCATTTGACTTTTATTTTGGGGAGATTGTGAGGATTTCAATAGATTGTGAGGATTAGGGAAAATGTCCAGTCCCTCATTTTGTTGATTATGTGACCAAGAATTCCTTCCAGTTACTGTTCAGGGAATAATAAATATATAGCAGATTTTTTAAAAATTAAATTAATTAGTTTTTCAAGTATATACAAAAATAGCTTTCAGCATTAATTTTTTTGTAAGAGTTGTAATTTCACATTTTCCTTTCTTCCATCCCTTCCACCTTTGACAGTGAGTAAATTTGATATATAGGTTATACATGTATAATAATACATAGAAAATTAAATACAGAACATGTAAAAGTAATTTTAGCATGGGAGGAAGGACATACCTCTGATATGAAGGGTTTCAGAGGGTATAATGTAAGGTTAAGTTAGAATGATAAAGAGAAATAGAAGGTATTTCTTACATTGAAAAATATTTTTTTTTCTTGTGTGCTATGGCTTAGTGTCATTCTTGTCTTTTGACTAGTGGTTTCATGAGAAGGATGGGATATGACAAAAGGTTATATGTCAAGTATTTGACTGTGTCTTTTGGTCATAGTAGTGTTAGATGGAAACCTAAAGCCTAAATGCTAATCCTTAGCCTCGGTTCTGGTGTGACAGACATATATTATATTGTTTAACTTACATACAGAGCCTTTCTAGTTTCAGAGGCCTTGTAAGAACTTGTCCTTTTTTCTGATAGCTCTAGAGAACACAAGTTCTATTTCTTCCCCATGATGAGGCTATTTGGGTCTCAGTCATCAAGCTTTCTAGTAGACTCCTTTTCTATTGCACTGTTTTGTTTGTTTTTTATTGATATAATAGTGCTTTTACTCTTGGCATCTTTTTTTTTTAGTGGTGTTTTGCAAGCCATATACTTTAAACTCTTTATTTAGTATAAAATATTGAAAATAAAACTTTTTAAAATCCATTTCTAATTTGGCAAAGTAACAGCTTATTTAAATAGTTTTGAGAGTTGTACTTTTTTTCAGTTGCACATACTTTCTTCTCATCTTTATTAACTGGTTCACATTTACTCAGTCTGGCTGCACACACATTTCCTTCATAGCAAATAGCTAGTAATTTTTTTGTCAGTAAGGGTACTAATGCTGTTTGATGCTTCTCATGCCCTGTGCTTTTTGATTCTTTTTTTTTTTTTTTTGGACAAAGTATTATTAATATATCATCATACTAGTATTAGAATTGAATATATGATTGTTTACACAGTGTTACCACTGAATTTAAGGTGGACTGAGGTACAAAGTTTTGACCATAATCAATTTATTGTCAAAGTTAAGACGTTAGTTTTTTTGTTTTTTGTTTGCAAGGCAAATGGGGTTAAGTGGCTTGCCCAAGGCCACTCAGCTAGGTAATTATTAAGTGTCTGAGATCGGATTTGAACCCAGGTACTTCTGACTTCAAGGCCGGTGCTTTATCCACTATGCCACCTAGCCTCCCCCTCTTTTTTTTTTTTGTTTTTTTTTATTTTATTTTTTTTCAAAGTTAAGACTTTAAATGAAAGGGACAGCTCTCTTTAACAGACAAAAAGAGAAGCTTCTGAAATTGAAAGCTGTGTCTTGGATGAGGAAAACAATATCATTGGTTACAAAGCTTTTAACATCACAGTTGTTAAGAACAGTGTTATTGTCTGGAAATTGTAAATGAGGGTCTTGCAAAGCTCCTTCTTACTGTGTTGCTAAGATAATGTGCATTGTGCTTTGGTCTTTTCTGGAGACCCCCTCTGCATCCTTCAGGGATCATAGATTTCCTTGAGAGAAGAATAGAATAGTGATTCTCAGGAAAACTGAACTTCTAAACTTAACTTAGAGAAAGTAAGTGTTGGACTACAAAATAAACTGACAGAAATAAACATAATTTTAATATAATACTTAACAAACCCAAGATGCCAAACTAGAAAGGGAAATACAGTTCCAAAATATTTTAAAAATACACAAAATATTTGTGTAAACTCAGTTACAAAGTGCTTCTTAAAAATGTTAAGAAAAATTTAAATAGTTTTAGTAATATTTGGTGCTCATAGTCTGGGTTGTGCCAATAAAAATGGTTATGCTTCAATTTTTTATTTTTTGCAAGGCAGTAGGGTTAAGTGGCTTGCCCAAGACCACACAGCTAGGTAATTATTAAGTGTCTGAGGCCTCATTTGAACTCAGGTACTCCTGACTCCAGGACTGGTGCTCTATCTACTGCGCCATCTAGCCGCCCCTTATACTTAAAAATTTAATGCTATGTCAACCAAACTTTGTGATCCTGTACAGCACTTGATAGAATAATATTTAAATTCATTTATTAATACAAAATTATTACATACATTATTATATAATACAAAATTATATACATATAAAATTATTAATACAAAATTATTAAAATATCAAGAGAAATAAGGTAGAGAGAAGGGGAACAGTAGTACTTTAATCTTCACACTACAAAGCAACAATTTTCAAAATCATTTAGTTTTGGTTAAAAAATAGAGAGGAAGACCAATGGTATATATAGACTGGATAAGGGAGATGATGAAACAATGGAACTCAAGTTAAGTAGAAAAGGATTCCTTATTTGATTAAAAAAAAAGAAAAACTACTGGGGAAACTGGAAAAGGATCTTATGGAAATTAAGCTTAGACTAACACTTTATGCTGTTTTCTACAATGTATTCTAGATGCATATGTGACCTTAATGTTGAATAATATAAAAAAAATTAGAAGGAGCAAATTATATACTTTTCACAGCTATGGACTGGAAATGTATTCTTAACCAAAATAAGGGATAGAGACAATTATAAAAGATAAAATGAACAAATTTTATTACAAGGCACTGAAAAGCTTCTATACAAACATAATTAATGTACCTAGGATCAAAAAGAGAAATGGTTGAATGAGGGAAAAAATCTTGCATCAAGTTTCTCTAATTAGGCTTTGGTAGCCAAGTTTTACAAATTATCTATACCTTGCAGATTATTCACATTGGTATTTGTTCTTGGAAATTGTTCATTATGATAAATATTTTGGGAAGAACTGTAGAATAATGCAAATAAAGTGACTAAAAATTTCATTGCTTAGACTTATACCCCAAAGAGGCCCTTCATAAAAAGAAAGTCTCCTCATACACGAAAATATTCATTACAGAAACTTTTGTGATAACAAAGAATTGTAAACAAAGTTGATGTCCATTGCCTGGAAAAGAGCCCAATGAAATGCAGTGTGTGAATATAATGGAATAATACTCAACTGTAAAAAAGTATGGATATGATAGATATAGAGACATATAGAAAGATTTATATGAATTTTTATATATTTTTTCTTTTAATATTTTATTTATTTGTTTTTTCCAAGTACATGCAATGATAGTTTTTAATCAATTATTTTTTTTGCAGGGTTTTTGAATTTTACATTTTTCTCCCTTCCTCTTCCTCCAGACAGAAAGCAATCTGATGTAGGCTCTACATTTATAACCATGCTAAGCATAGATCCATATTGATCATGTGAGTAAAGAATTAGATCCATATGGAAGAAAAAAGAATTAGAAAAAATGACAATATATAAGATAACTTTTAAAAATTGAAGGTAATAAGCTTTGGTCTTTAAACTGCACAGTTCATTCTCTGGATATGGATAGTATTTTCCATCATAAATCTTTTAAAGTTGTCTTTGATTATTGTATTGCTGAAATGAACAAGTTCATCATGGTTGATCATCATCCCATGTTGTTAGTATGTAAAATGTTCTTTAGGTTCTGCTCATTTTACACAGCATCAATTCAGACAAGTCTTTCCAGGCTTTTCTGAAATTCCTTCCCTCATGGTTTCTTATAGAACAATAGTGTTCCATCACATACATATATCACAATTTCCTTGATAATAGTCTGGTTGTAGTCTATGAGATTAGATTAATCTCCCAAAAATCACCAATGTTTGCCTCAGTATCAAATACAATTGCCTTTTTTGGGTGGAATGGGGTTGGGATACTCATCCTCTTTTCCCTTTTTGTGACTTGATTTGATTGACCTATTTATCCTATTGAATAGTCTGTCTTTGCATTTTAGACTTAGCAATTTTCTTATTCTCCCCAGTCATCTCTGCTTACACTTCTTTTTCTTTTTCTTTTTCTTTTTCTTTTTCTTTTTCACTGACTTCTCTTTTTTGATCCTTCAGTCTTGTTTGGGTCTAAAGATTCTATATTTGGTTTAATGTTTTTTGTTTTTTTGTTTTTTATATTTTCTCCTTTGCAATCTTATCTATTCCTTTGTTTTCAGCTATCATTGCTGTATGATTAACTCTCATATGATATTTGTAGGCTTAGCATTTATTCTGAGTTTCATACATATATCTTTCATTTCATATAAATGTTAGATATTGGTTTTGCTGTTGTTATACTAGTATTCACTTTATCATCATAGGATTCTTTGATTTTTCTCTGCATTTTTTATATATATATAAAACCAATTCTTAAGAAATTTCTAGTTTTATTTTAGCAACATGTTTGATTATTTCTTGACTTTTTTTTCTATTGTGTGTAATACAGGTCTTCAATACACCAAATTTGTCTAACGCAGTAGTTTGTTCACACCATTTATATTTATTCTATTTCTCCTAGCAATTTATTCATTTTACTGCAGAATAATTATCTTTATACATGTAGTCATTTTGTATTTTTACAAAAAAAATCTAAAGTGGTTCCCTCTCTTATATGATATGGAGTTCACATTCCTTTGGAAGATTTTAAGTAGATGTTGCCACTTTATTTCTGTAGTTTTATCTCATATTTTAACCACTAAATCAAATCAACTCAACCCCCCCCAACTTAATTCCTATTCCCATGAAGATGGATCTTCTTGGATTTATAATTTATAATTTCCTTTCAAATTTTACATAACATTTTCCCCCTTCATTCTTGAATGTGCTCATGTAATAGTATATATTATAATTGTATGTTTGTGTCTTAGTAGATTAGGTGTTTGTAAATAATTTTGTATATAAATTACAGTTATCATCATTCTGTTATTAGGCTTGCCCAGAGTAAGGGCAATGATTAGGTCTTAGCTAGATTTCTTTCTCTGACAGCACAGTAATACGTAGGTAGACACTTGATAAATACCTATTGAATTTTGATTTTATTAATAAGGAACATATAAAGCAAGTGCAAATTAGTATAGTGCAAATGATGTTTGTCCTTCATTCTTGAAGAGCACCATGACTAAAAAGAAAGTGATGTCATGACAGGCAGGTGAATTGGATTTGAGTTAAGGAGGTGCTGTGCTAAGTCACCAGACTCACTTTCTCCTCCAGTCACTCTGTCCAGATTTCTGAAGAGAGATCATGGTTGCTAGCTGCACATAGATGACAATTAAAGTGATTGTACCGATGAGTCTCCTAGAAAGAGAGAATACAGAAAGAATAGAAGATCTAGCAGAAAGAGATAGCGTTAAAAGAGATAAGGAAGGAAACTATATCCTCCCATAGACAATAAAGTGATTTCAGTACTGCACACACACACACACACACACACACACACACACACACACACACACACACACACACACACACACACACAGAGTGGAATAGCATCCAAATTCTTAGAGGAGAAGCTGAAAGAACTACAGGAAGACACAGACAGCAAAACTACTAGTGGGAGACCTCAACTTCCCATTCTCAGATTTAGATAAATCAAATCATAAAATAAACAATAAAAGTTAAGGAGGTAAATAGATTGTTAGAAAACCTAGGTAAGATAGATTTATGGAAGAAATTGAATGGGGATAGAAAGGAATTATACCTTTTTTTTTTCTGTAGTGCATGGCACTTACACAAAAATTGACCATGTACTAGGGCTTAAAATCTAATAATCAGTTACAGAAAGGCAGAAATAGTGAACACATCTTTCTCAGATCATATGCAATTTTGGACCAGGGAGATACAGACCCAGAACTAATTGGAAACTGAATAACCTCATTTTAAAGAATGAGTGGATTAAGCAACAAATTATAGAAAGAATTATTTTATCCTAGATAATGACAATAATGAAACAACATACTAAAACCTATGGAATTCACTCAAAGCAGCTGTCAGGGGATATATTATATCTTTACATGCCTATCTGACTAAATCAGAGAAAGAGGAAATCAATGAACTAATATATGCAACTAAAAAAATTAGGGAAAGAACAAATTAAAACCCCCAATTAAATACCAAATTAAAAATTCTAAACATTAAAGGAGAAATTAATAAAATCTAAAGCAAAAAAACTATTGAATTAATAAATAAAACCAAGATTTGGTTTTATGAAAAAGCCAATAAAATTGATAAACCTCTGGTCAATTTTATAAAAAAAAGGAAGAAAACCAAATTACTAGTAACATAAATGAAAAAGTGAACTCACCACCAATGAGGAGGAAATTAAAGTAATAATTCAGAATTATTTTGCCCAACTCTATGCCAATAAATTTGACAATCTAAGTGAAATGGACAAATATTTACAAAAATATAAGTTGCCCAGGTTAAATGAAGAGATTAAATACCTAAACAACCCTATCTCAGAAAAAGAAATTGAACAAGCCATTATTGAACTCCCTAAGAAAAAGTCTCCATGGACAGATGGATTCACAGTGAATTCTACCAAACATTTAAGGAACAATTGGTTCTACTGCTATATAAACTCTTTGGAAAAATAGGTAAAGACAGAACTCTGTCTAACTCTTTCTATGACACCAATATGGTGCTGATACCTAAACCAGGAAGAGTCAAAACAGAAAAAAAAGGAAATCATAAACCTATCTCCCTAATGAATAGAGATTTAAAAATCTTAAATAAAATCTTAGCAAAATGATTACAACAAGTTATCACTAGGTTAATACATTATGACCAAGTAGAATTTATCCCAGGAATTCAGGGGTTGGTTCAATATTAGGGAAACTGTTCAGAAATTATATGATTAAATCAATGGATGCTGAAAAAACTTTTGGCAATACAGCATCCATTCCTATTAAAAACACGAGAGTGTAGGAATAAATGAACTGTTAGAATAATAAGCAGTATCTATCTGAAATAATCAACAAGCATTATATTCAATGGGGAGAGGTTAGTGGCATTCCCAATAAGATCAGGGGTGAAACAAGGATGCCCATTATCACCACTACTATTCAATATTGTATTAGAAACGTTAGCTTCAGCAATAAGAGAGAAGAAACAGAAATTGAAGAAATTAGAATTGGGAAGGAAGAAACAAAACTCACTCTTTGCAGATGATATGATGGTCTACCTAGAGAATCCCAAGAAATCATCCAAAACTACTAGAAACAGTTAGCAACTTTAGCAAAGTTGCAGGATATAAAATAAACCCTCATAAATCCTCAACTTTTCTATATATGACTAGCAAGATACAGCAGGAAGAGCTAGAAAGAGAAATCCCATTCAAAGTAACCTCAGACAGTGTAAAATATTTGGGAGTCTGTTTGCCAAGACAAACTCAGAATCTTTTTGAAAACAATTATAAAACAGTTCTCACACAAATTAAATCAGATTTAAATAACTGGGCAACCATCAACTGCTCATGGACAGGTAGAGCTAATATAATAAAAATGACAATTCTACCAAAACTAAACTACTTATTAGTGCCCTACCAATCAAAATAACAAAAAAATTGTTTTAATGTGTTAGAAAAAGTTATAAGTAAATTCATATCGAGAATTTCCAGAGATTCAATGAAAAAGTACAAAAGAAGGTGGCTTAGCCCTACCTGATCTAAAATTACATTATAAAGCATGAGTCATCAAAACTGTCTGGTGTTGGCTAAGAAACAGAGTGGTAGACCAGTGGAATAGACTAGGTGCAGTAACAGAAAACAATTATAATAATCTTCTGTTTGATTAAACCCCAAGAGTCCAACTATTGTGATAAAACTCTCTCTTCGATAAAAACTGCAGGGAAAATTGGAAGTTAGTATGGAAGAAACTTAGATTAGACCAACACCTCACACCCTATACCAAGATAAGATCAAAATTGATACAGGATGTAGACATAAAAAAATAATATTATGAGCAAACTAGAAGATCCAGAAGTAATTTTCCTGTTTTATGGAAAGGGAAGCAGTTTATGACTAAAGAAGAGATGGAGGACATCACTGAAAACAAACTACATGATTTTGATTACATTAAATTAAAAAGCTTTCACACAGACAAAACCCTATAACCAACATCAAAAGAAATGTAAACTGGGAAACCATTTTTACAGCTAATGTTTCTGACAAAGGACTCATTTCTAAAATATACAGAGAACTGAGTCATATTTTTAAAACAAAAAGCCATTCCCCAATTGACAAATGGTCAAAGGATATGCAAAGGCAATTTACAGATGAGATCAAAGCAATACTTAGCCATATGAAAAATTGCTCTAAATCATTACTTATCAGAGAAATGCAAATTAAAGCTTCTCTGAGGTACCACCTCACACCTCTCAGCCTGTCCAATGTGACCGGAAAGGGCAATGATCAATATTGAAAGGGTTATGGGAAATCTGGGACACTAATACATTGTTGGTAGAGCTGTGAACTCATCCAACCTTTCTGGAGGGCAATTTGGAACTATGCCCAAAGGGCATCAAAAATGTGCACCCACTACTGGGTCTGGTCTGTACCCTGAAGAGATGATGAAAAAGAGTAAAAACATCACTTGTATAAAAATATTCATAGCATCCCTGTTTGTGATGGTAAAGAATTGGAAATCAAGTAAATGTCCTTCAGTTCAAACTGTGGTATATGTATGTCATGGCACACTATTGTTCAATTAGAAACCAGGAGTGTTAGGAATTCAAGGAAGCCTGGAGGGATTTGCATGAACTGATGCTGAATGAGATGAGCAGAACCAGAAAACCTTTGTATACTCTAACAGCACCATGGGGGTGATGATCAACCTTGATGGACTTGTTCATTCCATCACTTCAACAATCAGGGACAATTTGGGACTGTATGCAATTGAGAATACCATCTGTATCCAGAGAAAGAATTGTGGAGTTTGAACCAAGACCAAGGACTTTTGCCTTTAATTTAGAAAAAAAAAGCTAGTATCCTCTTTTCCTGATCTTGCTATCTCTTATACTTTATGTTTCTTCCTTAAGGATATGATTTCTCTCTTATCACATTCAATTTGGATCAATGTATACTATGGAAACAATGTAAAGTCTAGCAAATTGCCTTCTGTGGGGGGTGGGGGGAGGGAAGTAAGATTACGGGAAAAAATTTGTAAAACTCAAAATAAAATCTTTATAATTAAAAAAAAAAGAATAGAGTATCTAGTTCAGGGACTTTGGAAACATCTATAAGGATGATTTAGTAAAAGGAAAATGATGAAGAGGTAAACAGAGAAGCCAGGGAAACATAGTTTGTTGTATACTGTAGTGAATTAAATATTTTTAGTATAAGCAATCCCTCATTTATAAGCACATATATGTTCTGATTTATCCATTTCACTTGCTTAACCATTATTTTCCCATAATCTAATAACCATGTTATAAATGACAGTCCAATACCAACATCTCTCTCACACACACACACACACACACACACACACGAATAAAACCCATTCAAACCCACCCCAATTAATTCATCATGCTTCTGGACTTTTAGTACAGAAATATTAACTTTAATTTTGAGTCCTAGGACTTCTGAAATTGGAGGAAGAAATCATTTCCTGCCTTGAGTTAATTTTTCAGAAAATTGTTTTTCAAATATATATGTATTTTTCAGAAAATAATTTTTCATACAAATGTAAGATGTAAATGAAAAACTTGTGATGTCAACTAGCTTTTATTAAGCACATGATCTAGGCTCTGAGATTACAAATTTAAGCAGAAGAGGGATAATTCCTGCTCTCAAGATTACATTCTAATGGAATATGATAACATATTTAAAAAGAACTAAAACATTGAGGAAGTGGTGATATTTTGATAGGTTAGAGAAAAATCTGAAAAAGTAAAGCAATACAATCTGGCAAGAAATGAAGACAATTGAGGGAGGGCTGACTTGGGTGTACTTAAAATAGAGGTTCTGAGAGGAACATCCCATCAGAGGGAGAGGTCAAAAGAATTAAAGATGGGAATTCTAGGCCTGGTGTGATTGTCCTGGATGGACAAGTTTGTGGGACATAGTGGAAAAAGTTCTGGTGAGGCAAGGCTAGTGATGTCAAATTTGGATAGAAAGCATTCCTTGCTATATTGTCTCTTTTTTTTTTTTAGGGTTTTTTTTTGGCAAGGCAATGGGTTTAAGTGGCTTGCCCCAGGGCCAGTTCTCTATCCACTGCGCCACCTAGCTGCCCCTGATATTGATTTTTTTAAAGAAAAAGATATAACTCAGTCTTACGCATAACAGACATTATATATAAATCCTTATTCTCTTCCTTTCTTTAACTCCCAAAACTAAATAGGCTAGTACTCAACTAAGAGACTATCACAGTCCTTGTTATCAGACAGTTCTCCATAAGATAATAGAATTTTTAACTATAATATTTCCTTAGAGTTGTCATCTAAGACTAAGAAGGACTGTGATTGTATTAATAGGGGGCACATGCACACTGATCACAGATCATTGAACTAATCCCTTTCTAAATTTTTAATGGAGTTCAAAAGAGGAATAAAAAATACAATTCATTGAATAGGAGCTCTTTTTTTTTGTAGAGAATATTGCATTTTAATTTAGCATAGTATTTTAGTACTTTAATAGATGAGATTAAATAACTTGTTCAAGTACTTCATTAGTATTTGATTAAATGCCTTTTCTCTGTAAATAAGTGTACCTATTTGCCTGCCAATGTTTTTTCCCATAATGTTTCTCAATTGTGGATAATCTTGGCATATACAGTATCTATTCACAGGATTATTGATTTTCTCAAAGTTACATATGTAGTAAGTATCTGATTTGTTATTTGTACCTAGGTTTTCTTACTAGATAAGTTTTTCCCCAGTTACCATGCTATTCTTTGGGACAGCTAGGTAGTTGCAGTGGATAGAGGGCTATGCCTGGAGTCAGGTAGACTCCGATAAATCTGTCTTCCAACTTTTGACTAGCTCTGTAACCCTGGACTAATTACTTAACCCTATTTGCCTCAGTCTTCTTATCTGCAAAATGAACTGGAGAAAAAAGTGGCAAACCTCTCTAGTACTGACTTCAGACAAGACTGAAAAGCCTGAACAAGATACTATTCTTTAACTTTGACCTTTATTTGTTAAATTATGTTAAACCCCTCATGATATTTGATTTCCATTAAGTTTATAATTGTAACTTTTCAGTTGAAATAATTGTATTGCATTTTTTAATAGAAGAAAATTATTAGACCAAAAAGGTTGAGCATATTTTAAAATGATGACAGGAAAAACTAAATCAGTGCTAAAGACTTTGAAATAATATTTATAAAACAATGGAATACTTTTTTCTGTGAGAACAGATATTACTTATATGAAATATTGGACTCATTAAAAACATTGAAGAGCACTGACCCTGGAGTCAGGAGGATCTGAGTTCAAATCCAGTGTCAGGTACTTAATAATAATTACCTAGTTGTGTGACCTTGGGCAAGTCACTTCCCCCCCCCCCCCCCAAAAAAAACACCTTAAAGAAGAGCTGCTATCAGACATTTGCAGTTTGAGCAAAATTAAATTCTATGCAATTTCTAAACCAGATAAAGTAGTGAAATGTAACATTGTAGTAAATCATGTTTAAATTTTTTAAAGTAGTCATAAGTTATAGAAAGATTTCAGATTCCTCACATTTTCTGTTTAATTCTTAATTCATTTGTACCTATGGCTATGAAATGTCCCATTTGTTTCATTTTTACTACAATGGGAAAAAAAGTAGAAAATGGAAATTTGAGAATAGTCATATTTCTGGAGACATTGCATTATCCACTTAAAATTTTTATAATTTATTTTCTACTAAATTTTAACAATTTCATGATTGTGATAATAAACTGATTTATATGAACTTTAAAAATCATGTGTTTTTTGGGATGCAGGGAAGTCATTTTATCTTGATGAAATATTGATATGTATCTGTTAACTAATTCTTAGTTATTCCCTTCGGGAAGGGAACTTAGTTATTCCCTTTGGGAAGTTCATGTGCCTTTCAGCAATCATGGAAGGCACTTGTTATTTGTGTATGAACTAATGAACCAACTGCATTTTTATTAGTTTCTTATAATAAGATATTACAGTGTGTGGTGCAGTAGAATGGGTTCAGAATTTAAAGGACAGAGGTCCAAATTATGTCTCTGTCACAATTTTGCATCTGTAAAATGAGTGGGTTGGACCAGATGACCTCTAAGATTCTTTCAAGCTCTCATTCTATTTCTGTGATCTATGATATTTTTGGCAGTAGTATCAGATTTTACTGAGTAATAAATAGTTTTTATTTTTCTTTTCAGCTTGTTGGTGGGGAATTCGATTTGGAGATGAACTTTATAATCCAGGATGCTGAGAGTATAACATGTATGTCAGAGCTTTTGGAGCATTGTGATGTAACATGTCAAGCAGAAATTTGGAGCATGTTTACTGCCATTCTACGAAAAAGTGTCCGTAATTTGCAGACCAGCACAGAAGTTGGCTTAATTGAGCAAGTATTGCTGAAAATGAGTACTGTAGATGACATGATTGCAGGTATGAGTTACATGAGAAATACATAATTTTAATGTTCATAAGTATTCAAACACATTAAGTTTGCTTCTTGAAATTATGCAGATTAATCTGAAATATATGGAATAATGTTTACATTCTATTTTCAAAAAGAAACCATCAAATCAAAACCATCCTCTTTATTAGACTTTGAATAATTTTGTGGAACTAAGTGAATTGTTACTTAGTTAATAACAAATAATATTTTGCTATTGTTTTACTTTTTATCAGTATTATAATGTTCCACTCCACCAATCTATTTCTCAATATTCAATATACAATACTAGTAAATCAAGAGAAAGTCCATCACTCTGCCTTTCAGTTGTATGTTGCAAATCCCATAACACCTTTTCCATATCCATAAAATGAGAATTTTTATGTGTGTGTGTATATATATAAATCTATATATAGATAGCTACACACATATATAATATATATTATATATACACATACATAAATATTTTTATTTATATCCTAGGGTTATGAAGATCAAATGAAAAAATGCAGTTGAAGTAATTGGTAAACTGTAACGTGCAAGCTGTATCAGTATTATCTATTTTTGTTCTGATCAGTCAGAAAATGAAAATTTTTTTGTAATAAATTTACTATTTGTAATGTGTTTAATAGAATCAAATCTTATAACTTACAATTGTTTTAAAATAATAAATATTTATGACTTCTCCTAGAAAATTTTTAGTATAAACTATTGACATTTAAAAATATTAGTTGAACCCCTTTGGGCATCACTGACTTATTCAAACTAGGAACAAAGGAAATACTTCCAGGTTGGAGACACTAGCAGCTCTGGGGCGAAGAGAAATCACAGGTTGTGTCTGATCTGCTTTGAAGGGAGCTGGAGAGGTTTTAAGAGAGAGAGAGAGTTAGGAAATAGAGGGCTTATAGGCCTAGGGGAACAGCCTGTGGGAACCCATAGACACTATTGTAATATATTTTATGAGGAGATTATAATCTATTTTTGGACATCATAATATTTTATAGGAAAAAATAAGATGCTGAGTTGTTTTAATCAAAAAGTTCATTCTACTCAAAATGTTTATCTTATTAATAGTAAACTGACTTCTAAATACAAATACTTTTATTTAGGATGATTAAAAATAACTTTTTTATACTCATCATCGATTGATGAAACTAAAGGAATGACTGTTAAATCAAATAAAAACAATAATTTGATCAAAGGAAGATATGACAATTTTTTCTCAAGATGTTCTAGTGGTTATCATAAAAGAGTTCTTATGTAAATTGGCAATGTTGCAGGCTTTACATATTATTATTTGATCTTTGCAAACAAAATTTTAGTTTTGAAACATTTTTTCCTCTTCATTTTTGAAGAAGACCATGGCATTAGGGAGGTGATTTTTAAGAGCACATGAATTAGATTGAGTAAGAGGATGCTGTAAGTCACCAGCTTCACTTCCTCCTCCAGAGCCATCTGGGTCCAGTGATCAGATATGAATCAGGATGACTGGAGATGGATCTGGATGTGAGGCAATCAGGGTTAAGTGACTTGCCCAAGGTCACAAATGTGTGAAGTCATATTTGAACTCCTGTCCTCCTTACTCCAAGGCCAATGCTCTGTCCATTGTGCCACCAAGCTGTACAGTTTTGAAACATAATTTCTTTTCAAAGGAGCATTCTTTTTAAAATAGACATTGAGATAAAATAGTGGGTTTTTTTAAGGTCACTGCTACTTAATTAATGTTTTAAGAGATCTCTTTTTTAAGGTTAAATTGATAGCAGTACAAAAGGTCCATATTGTTATATTTAAATATTATATCATAAACTTGTACCCTCCTCATTTTCCTCCTCTGTTCTGCCCCCCCCAAAACCACCTTGTTTTATTCTGTTACACATTGTTAATTTTATCATAGAGACTGAAATGGGAAGAATATAGTGACTAGAATTTATATAATGTTTTATGAATTACTGTTTCAGATTTAACCATTTTCATGTTGTGTTGCCTGTGTTATCACAAAATTGATTCAGAGTGGTTAAAAGATCTGTCACAAATAGGAACTGTTGAGAACTTGAACTCAAACCTTCTGACATCTTTAATCCATTCAGTGTTCTATTAACATATATATTTTGTTAACAACTAAATTTTATCTGATAAATATAATAGCAATAGTAATTCACTTGGTGGGTGACATCCTTAGAAGAGGAGAGAAAAGTTTAGTTTCTTCAATATTGATGGCTGAATTTGAGGAAAATTTTCTTCTCTTTCCACAAATTACATTTCTATATTGTATAAATTGATTCACACTTTAAAATCAAATTAAAATTTTCAGTCACTACTAATTTACTAATCTTCACAACAACAGAATTTTTGTAGTGCTCATCAAATTGTATGACTTTAGGAAGAAAAATTTCTAAACCAACTTGTCTCCTTATTTCAAATGCATGGATTAATACTACCTCACTCACATTAGCCATTATCTTTAAGGTACTACAGCAAAAGACTCCAGATTGTGTTATTTGAATGACTCAGGTGATGGGCACTCAGCTGGTAATTCTATTATTTGTAAAAAATTTTTTTTATGAAAGATTAAACCTTATAGAAGAAAGAAGCTCATTCATTCTGCTATTAAAATTTCCTTACACTTTACATTCTCAAATAATAATGTGCTTTGTTATGTGTTCATGTAAGGATTGATTATTTGTTATGACAATGGTTAAATATGAAACAGTTCAGAGATGAGTCATTTTCATACATAATAATAGTAATATTAATACATTACTACATTATAGATGAAGTGATATGATTTCTAGGTAAGTTTTTAGATTTCTAGGAAAATTTTTATTAATGCATCCCTATGTTATAGATGAAATGATTTCTAGGGAAGTTTTTAGATCTAATTGAGAATGATCAGCAGTTTTTCAAAATTTGTTTATGTGCATATAAAATAAAGTCTAATAAGTTAATATAAATAAATGAATTCCTAAGTATTTCAAAGTATATTTTAGAAATTTTTTTGTAGAGTAGGTTTTGAATGTAATTTTTTATTTTTTGTTGAACTTATCATAAATACTATGTATTTAAAGGAACTTTGTGAATGTATTTTGTGATGTATTTTTGTGACTTTGGAAGTGAAGAAATCAGATTGCATAAAGGCAAAATGTTTAGAAAGGTATTTGTGCATGTGGCATAATTAATTCCTAGCTATTAACTTGAGTTATTTTCAGGTCAAATGTTAAAACCCTATTAACAATAATAATTTTAATCCTCTGATCCCTATAATAGTGTGTGTGTGTGTGTGTGTGTGTGTGTGTGTGTATATATATATATATATGCTCAGAAATTTTAATATTAGTCTTTTAGAAGCATTTTGAGACATAATTCCTAATGGAAAAATAATATTCATAATAAATCATTACTTGATATCTGTATTACCAGCATTTCTGCTATTATTAGAGTGGTTAATCAATAAATGACAGTGTTGTTGTAATGGATATTTATAGTTATTCATCTTGATTTGTTAATAAAACTTTAATGAACATATTTTTCTTTTATAAAAATTTTGCTATGGTTAATTCTGGCTTGCAACTAAAGTTTAGAATAATTTTATTTTCCTTTGAAGATCTTCTAGTTGATATGTTGGGGGTTCTTGCAAGCTACAGCATCACTGTCAAGGAATTGAAGCTTTTGTTCAGCATGCTTCGAGGAGAAAGTGGAATCTGGGTAAGCTGTAATGAGATAGAGAAGTTTTAAGTATCGGTGCATTAGTGCTTGTGGTTCAATAAATTGTCTCTTGAGAGCTATAAACTTAAATTTTTAATGTTAATTGAATGTTTCTCTAAAAGAAATTTTAGCAACTGATTTAAAATTAATTTACTGTTTAGTTGGAAAATGGTCTTTTGGCTAACATGGTATGTAAGATATTACTGTTGTGGGTACACTGACAGTTCTTCCATTTTATTGTTTCCTCAGCCAAGACATGCAGTTAAATTATTGTCAGTCCTTAATCAGATGCCACAGAGACATGGGCCTGATACTTTTTTCAATTTCCCTGGCTGTAGCGCTGCAGTAAGTTTTTTAATCTCTTTATTTTTTAATTAAGTACTTTTATTTTTTTCATAGAATTTTATGGTTTTTACACATATCAGTTATGATCCCAGTGCTTGACATTTTATAACACAGGAGACAAAACTGAACACCTAGATTTAGGTAAAGTCATTGGCTTTGTTTGGAATATTGCTGCCTAATTCTATGAACTCTTCAATTATCTTCTGTGCTTACAATTAAATATACACAAATAAACAAACAAAAATAAAGCTGACTGCATATACAGTAGAAGGAAATGTAGAGGACTAAACATTTAGTCAACATTTAATTCGAATCTCAGAGTTGAATCAGAAAGCAAAAAAACTTAGATTTTTCTCTTTGTAATATTCCAGGGATAATGAATTGATAATTAATTTATCCATTTATGAAATTGGAGCAGGCAAATCTGGTTCTTTGCTAGTAAAGACCACTTTTGACAGGAGGAAACAGGGAGGCAATCATAATTTAACTGAATATAGAGAGTATGGTGGCAAAAAAAGTCATAAAGGCAAAGAAATGGCAAAAGAAGTGCAGAGGTGGATGGTGTAGGGACAGGTTTTAGGATGGCAAAAGAAGGCAGGCAGCTTTGGGTAAAGGATGGAGAGAGGAACATAACTATGAATTAAAGCTGACAACACTAGCATGAACCTGATGGTGATAGAAGAATGCTTGGACGGGCAGGAGTTTGTAGCCTCATTTTTATAGGGTTTTGGGTGCTTTATTTGTGCCACCTTGGGGTTAGTTGATTAACATAATCAAATAATCTCAATATATCAGTAAAACTTTAAGGTTGTGATCTCAAGATTATCAATACCTTTTTGATGTTCCGCTGGTCTGGACCTTTTAAATCAGGACTTTTCTGGAATTTACATATCATAAAAACCAGAAATCTGAGAGCAAACCCAGATATTGTCTGCTGAGTTAGCACATCAGTATGTGAATTTTGGCTAATAGATAATACAACTTACAGATTATGCTCCTTTGATCTTTTTGGGATATTTTTTATATAAGGTTTCCTTTTGCACTTTCATTTCTTTCTTTTGTCCCTTTATACTGGCTACTTATAAATTTACTTAAATTGACTAGAAGTGGGAGGGGAATTGGTCAGGGGAATAGAGCAAGATTTACTTTTAAGGTAAATAAGGCTAAATCTAAGAGAATATTGTTGAATTTTTAATAAATGTTTGACATTCTTCCTTTTCAGTATTCTCCCATTTTTTCCTTAAGTTCCTTTTCTGGAATTTTAGTAATTTTATTTTTAATAACCTCATTCCTGTTTTGATTATTCTATCTTTCTAATTTCTTTTTTCCTATAATTCTTACCCAAATCTAGTTTTTTATCAATGACCTTTTTAAAGCATCTGAAACAGCTCAGAGCAATCCATATATTGTTCTTTCATTTAGTTTTATTAAGGTGTTACAAAATGAGAGATTATTAAAATGCATGATGAAACTTGATTATATTAAAATCAAAGTCATTTTATGTCTTCTGGTAAAGATTACTGTTACTGTGATAAAATTTGTATAAATATAATAAAATATGTATACAGAACATTAGTATGCATGTCTGTGTTTTTGTGTTTGTGTGTGAGAGCGAGAATTTTATTGTTGTGTTTGTAATTTTGATTGGCTTGCATCTTTAGACCTCATGGATTATTATGTCTAGACTTTTTTTTTCTTTTGGTCATGGCTTTCAGGTAGCTCGATTCTTAAATTTGTTCTCAATCTATTACAGATCAGTTTTTTTTTTCCTGTGATACTTAACATTTTCTTCTATTTTCATTTCAGTTTTTAAATTTTATTTGAACAATTCTCATTTTCTTAGGAAGTTGTTGGTTTCTATTTGGTCTTTTCTAATTTTCAGAGGTTGGATACTCATGTATCTCTCATAATAATTTGTTACTAGGATACTCTTTGTGCCAACCTGTTAATTTCCTTTCCAAATCCTCCATAGTTCATTTCTTTTTTGTTCTTGTCCCTCTAATGCTCTAATTTCATTTATAAAATCATTTTAAAGTTCTTTCTAAAACTCATGCTGAAGCAACAGTTCTCTTCTAGAAGACAATTATATGCTCAAGCTCTGTTTTTCTTTGAGATTTTCTTTGTTGGATATTTTTGAGACATTGTCTTCTTTCTGGCTTTGTATCTTCAACATTCTTGTCATGATAATAGCTTAGCAGTATTTTTTTTTTCATTTGCTCATTTTTCTAGACTGCTTTATGACTTTGAACTTTATTTTAGAGCCAGGCTCTGTATTGTTATTAAGGGAATGTCTGAGTTGTTCATGCTGCTACTTTCTTGAGTTATTAAATATTGTGTTTTAAACCTTTAGAAGCAACCCTGGCTTGGAAACAGCAAGCTTTCAGTGGCCCCAAAGTACTCTGATCTAGAATAAAGTTTGATTTTTGTTACCATTATCTGTGCTCTGGAAATTTCTTTTTTCTTTTTTTTTTTTTTTGGAATTTTAATTTTAGACAATGGGGTTAAGTGTCTTGACCAAGGTCACATAGCTAGGCCATTATTAAATGTCTGTTCCACCTAGTTGCCCCCAGCTCTGTAAGTTTCTGATATGAGTTTATATTTTGATTCAGTTACTGTCCATCATCTAGAAGGCTCTGCTTGTTAAGAGATAAAGAATTGTAAACTTTTCTTTAGATTGGGATTCCTGCCACAATTATTCCTCTGCAAACCTCAGATTAAATTAGAATCTGGAAATGAGACCTTGCTTTACTCTGGGTCTTAGAGCCACATACCTCCTGCTTCCTTCTGAACTTGTTCCTTGTTAGGTGCACAGGATATGTCCCATCACTACTACTCTCCCTGGACTACCACCCATGGGTGTAGATTTCTTTCTCTGTCTGCCCTGGATCTGTGACATCCAATTGTTGCTAGTGTTTAGTAGGAAGGTAGAACTCCCTTCTCCAAAATATATCTTCCCGTCAGTGTTGGCTGTGAAGACTGGGTGGCTATGAAGACTGATTACCTGGAATCACTGCTATTCTCAAGACCTTTGGGATCAGGGTTTGGGACTATCCATCTTCTCTGAGTAGAGGTAGGAATCAAGGTGGTGGTATTGGTAGTTTGACTCATCTGGTACTTGTTAGCTCCACATCTCTCTTAGGGTTTCTGGTTCTTAAGCAAGTCTCTTTTGGGTTTAAAAAAAAACCACATATACACATTAATGTGGCATTTAAAATAATGAGTTCTTTTTCAGACATGTTGAGTGTGAAATGCTTACAGGTCATTTAGTTTAAATGTTGAACATGTAGTGGGTGATATGGGCCTGAAATTGAGGGAAGAAGAAAATGGGACTGGATATGTAGAGCTCATAGTAATATAAATAGAGATATGAGATTATCAAATGGATGAGTATAGTAAGAAAAAAAGTAACCAAGATACAGCCATGGAGTACACCTGGTTCTTCAGTTGTTTTTCATTTATGAATTATTCAAGAATAGATTATAAACTCATTGATAGCAAGAACAATCCTATCAGTTTGCATCTGAGCTTTGGTAATTTGCACAGTACTTACTATATAGTAAAGACTTAAATGTTTTATCTGTCTATAAGCAGTATGATTTCATTCTTCAAATTAATTTCACCAAATCATATTTTTGTTCAATCATTTCAAAACTGTCTGATTCTTTGGTGATCCTTTCTGGAGTCTTGACAAAGATGTTCAAATGGTATGCCAATTTCTTTTCCAACTCAATTTACAGATGAGTAAACTGAGGTAAATAGGGGTAAATGACTTGCCCAGGGTCACATAATTTGTATTTGAGGCCAAATTTGAACTCAAGTCTAACTACCTCCAGGCCTGGAGCTCTATCCACTGTGCCTCCTTGGTGTCCCATACTCAGGGGATATATGGATGATGACCAGAAGAGAAGTATGATTAACTCAGAGAAGAGGGTTGTAGTGAGGTAGTTAATTTGTAGTAGTTACCAGTTTCAAATGTTGCAAAGAGGGCAAGAACTATGGGGACCATGGAAAGATCATGGATTTGGCAATTAATAAAACTTCAGTAATTTTGGAGTGAACATTTTCTGATGAGTGAAAGGGTTGAAGATTAAGATTGCAAAAAGTTGAGGGGGTAATTGAGAAGAGAAAGTATCTAGATAGGTACTAAATATAGAGGGGAGGAAAAGAGAAGATAAACAAAGTTTTTATGGCTTTGTGAGGAAAACAGTTTATACATATTAGGCAAGTAAGTGATATAATAGGAAATTGCTGAAATTAGTGTCAGGAAGTTCTGAATTCAAATCCTACCCCAGACATTTTCTAGCTTTGACTGTGCAAGACACTTGACTTCTCCCTCAACACTGATAGCAGAGGCCATTCAGGGGATAGACTTGAGGAAGATGGTCTGAAGAACCAGTAGAAGTGATTATTGAGAGTAATTTACTCTTATGTAGAAGAGAAATAGTGGAGGGGGGAAGAGGTGTTTCTAGTCTTATAGGTAGTAGAGTTTAACATAAATTAGCATCAGCTATGTGTTTCTGCCTTGAGATCTTTATACCATCATTTAGGAATGAGGGCAATCACTATGACTGGGATTTTTAACTTGGTGTCTGAGTTAAAAAAGTAATCAATAGCTGTTTCAGAATATTTGTTTTCTTTTGCAGTCCTTTTCATTTTATTTTATGTATTTAAAAGCATTCGGAGAAGGTATAGGCTTCATCAGATAGCCAAAAGCGCCATTACTTGAAAAAAGTTTAAAGAACCTAGTGTGGGGTCCCCCTTGCCCTCTGGGCCTGGGAGACTATTCTTTGACTTTTTAATTTTTTTTGATACTGCTATTTATTATTATTAATTTTTCCGGTCATATATGTAAAGATAGTTTTCAAATTGATTTTTCTTCTCCTGCTCTAAGGTAGCAAATAATTTGCTATAGACTATATATACATGATCATGTTACACATATTTCTGTATTATTCATGCTGTGAAAGAAGAATCAGAATAAAAGAGAAAAACCATGAGAAAGAGAAAACAAAAAACAAAAAGTAAAAGTAGGATACTTTGATCAATATTCAGACTCCACGGTGCTTTTTCTGAATGTGTTTGACATTTTCTATCAAAAGTCTTTTAGAATTGCCTTTGATCACTGTACTTTTGAGAAGAGCTAAGTCTATGATGGTATATTATAAGATAGTGTTGCTATTACTAAATACAATGTTTCTTGGTTCTGCAACTTTACTCAATATCAGTTAATGTAAGTGTTTTCAGGTTTTTCTGAAAACTGCCTGCTCATCATTTCTTATAGAACAATAATATTCCATTACATTCTTATACCACAATTTGTTCAGCCATTCCCCAGTTGTTGGACATCCCCTGCATTTCAGGTCTGCTCTTTTTATTCAACCAGTTGGAATCCATCTTATTGTATTACCATCAAGTGTATATTTCTCCACAAGAGTAGTATGCAGTTTTTTTTGCCCAAGGTCACATATAACTAAATAATTATTAAGTGTCTGAAGTCAGATTTGAACTCTAGGACTGGTGCCATATCTACATTGCACCACCTAGCTGCCCCTAGTATGCAATTCTTTATGTAATACTTTACTAAAATCAACAATAGATAAATTGTATCTAATGTGCTAGGATAGTAATTATCAGAAAAGGAAGCAAGGTTAATTAGACATTCCCAGTATTTAATGAAACTGTGATGGTTCTTTGTAATCAATACCTCTCTTAACAGAATTCACTATCATTCCATTAAATAACCATTCTAGAATTTTCCAACTGACCTATTCCTTTGCCTTTTCTTTGAAATTTGGTACATTTGCTCACCTCCAATTTAGTGGTACCTCTCCTTGTTATCCATGATCTTTCAGATAAAACTTAAAGTGACTTAATAGTCACATTGATAGTTCATCCGGATCAAATGACTGAAGTTCATCAAGGACAAATAGGTACTCTGTTATTATCTCCTTCCTTACCTTGCTTATCAACATTTTTGTTCTAGTGTTTTCAGTTATTAGCTTTGTTAGAGAAAACAGAAGTAAAATAATTAAACTGGCACGCAATCTTTCCATTGCCACATATTATCAATTCTATCCCTTTTTTATTCATTTTTCTCTTTTTTCTTCCGTTGATGTTCACTTTAATTGCCACCACTTTGCTAATTCTTAGATTTAACACTCATGACTCTCCCTTCCCCCTCCTTTTACAGATCATTCTACTTTTTTATTTATCTTTTATTAAATATTTGCCTTCATATTGCTCTTTTGTTTGTCTAAATAATCTGAATTGGTTGGTGAGTTTCTGTCTACCCACCTGGCTCTCTCTTCAGATAACTCCTATTTTTCCTTTAAATTTTTTTATTTTTCTATTTTCTTTATTTTCTTTTTTTTTTTTTTTTTTTTACATTTTTCTTCTTGTTTGAGTTGTTTGCCTTTATTTCCTCAGAATTTAATTCTTTGGACTGACTTTCATTGTATAATTTTTGACACAGGATTCTACTTTTTTTTCCTGTTAGTAAAAATTTGACACAGTTTAGAATCTTCTCTTTGTTGGTCCTTCATCTTTTGAAGAATGAATTTATCATTAAGGCAAGTTTAAAAAAAAGTTGTCAATTGCTGTGCAGAGAGTTATTTAGTAATATGTGGACAATTGAAAATGGCTCATCCTCCCTCATAACAGAAGTACTAATCTTCTTTGAACACACTCTACATCCCCTTACATACCTCTGTGGCATGATTGTGATTATTTCATGAGCTCATTTATTTTCTTTTTCTACCTAGGTAATTTGTAGTAAATTTTGATAACAATCACTTCTCTTTTTCTTTTTATGATTCTTTACCTAAATATTCTCTGCCATATTTCTCTTCTATCTTGTTCTTAGATTTTTTTCATACAAGTTTATGTTCTTAAAAATGATATCTCCCTCCCCATGCAACCTTTTTATTTTTTTCTATTTCTTTTGAATAAAGGTATGCCCATACAGAGCCATATTACTATCATGGTGCAGCAGAATCTGAAATTGATGAAGAACCAGTCAAAAAAAGCAAAACAAAGTTGAATTAAAAGCATGAAAGGATATGTAGAAAACTGGGCTTCAACAAATGACAGGGGTTATTAGAGTCATCATTCAGATTCTCAGAATGGAATTTGTCCAAGTTTATGTCCTTAAGTTCCACACTTGCTTCATCAACTGCTTCCTCTTCACTTTTTTTCTTATTTGATTAATGTTTTTACATATTATCCTTTCTTTATCTTGCCAGCTACTTCATCTTTTTCCTCTTCCTTCAGTCCTTCTTCTTGTCTTTTTAACTTTTTACATGAAAAATCATTTTATTAGAGAAGTAACAAACATGTTTACTATATAATAGTAAATTTATTTTGAAAATGACAGTGAAAATCTTCTTAATTAATATTTTATTTTTCAATTATATACAATAGTAATTTCTACCAATCATTTTTTGCATGTGAAAATTTTACAATTCACCCCCTCCCTCCTCCCCAACAGAAGGAATTCTGATATAGTCTTTACATTTGTTTCCATGATATATGCATAGATCGAAATTGACTGTGTTGAGAGAAAAAACATCCATAAGGAAAAAAGAAAATATTAGAAATAGCAAAATTATGTAGTATATAACAACTTTTTAAAAATTGAAGATGATAATCTTTGATCTTCCTTTAAACTCCAAGTTCTTCTCTGGATAAAGATGGTATTCTCCATCACAGATCCCCTAAAATTGTCTCTGATCATTGCACTGATGGAGTAAGCAAATCTATCAAGGTTGATCATCACCCCCATGCTGCTGTTAGGGTGTATAATGTTCTTCTGGTTCTGCATATCTCAGTATTAATTCATTCAAATCTTTCCAGGGTTTTCTGATTTCCTGTCCCTCATGATTTCTTATAGAACAGTTGTGTTCCATCACATACATGGACCACAATTTGTTCAGCCATTCCCCAGTTGATGGGCATCCCTTCAATTTCCAATTCTTTGCTGCTACAAACAGAGCTACTCTGAATATTTTTCTACATGTGGACTTTTTACCCTTTCATGTGTTCTTCAGGATACAGACCCAGTAATGATATTGCTGGATCAAAGGATATGTACATTTTTATTGCTCTTTGGGCATAATTCCAAATTGCTCTCCAGAAAGGTTGGATCAGTTCACAGCTCCACCAAGAGTGCATTAGTGTCCCACATCCCCCCCAACATTGATCATTATCCTTTCTGGTTATATTGGTCAATCTGAGAGATGTGAGGTGGTCCCTCAGAGATACTTTATTTTGCATTTCTCTAATCAGTAATGATTTAGAACATTTTTTCATATGACTATAGATAGTTTTGATTTCCTTACATTAGTGAACATCTTAAGATGAAGTATTTTCTTGGCCAACTGTTGTAACATGATGACCCTAGTTCCTTACCTATAAAAGTGTTATTTTAATACTTCGATCAATCCATGATTTCATACATGAGGATATACCCTCCATTGGTGCTTCATCTTTACTTTCTCATCCTGTATGATTCTTTCCCCGTCCTCTCATAGTCTCCACAAAGCTGTCCAATGTGCTAGAGATATTTCTCTGACTTTTTAATAGTTTGTGGATATCAGTTCATTTCTTAGGTTTTCCACCTGTTAATTATTAATGCCTGTTATAGGACTGATGGATCTTATTAAGATTTTCCTCTCCATAGGTTTCCTTTCCTCTCCTCTCCTCTCCTCTCCTCCCCTCCCCTCCCCCATCCCCCATCCCCCATCCATTATCCATTTCCTTTTTTTGGTTTTTTCGAGGGAGTGCGGTTAAGTGACTTATCCAGCTAGGTAATAAGTGTCTGAGGCTGGATTTGAACTCAGGTTCTCCTGACTCCATGGTCAGTGCTCTATCCACTGCACCACCTAACTGCCCTACATAATCCTGTTTAATCATAAAAACTGATTGTCAATGTAAATAGGCAAATTTTGCACACTAGATAACTCTTCAAATTTGCTGAAAATTTTGATTCTTCCGAAACAGTATTATGTTCCAAGATTTTGAACATATAGGCTCATGAAGAGAAGAACATTTTACTTTGAAAAGCTATAGATGATATTTCAGATAGGGGGATATGACATAAAATGGATTAAAAAAATCATGGCTAATATCAGCCCTCATTCTCAACATTTTCCTTGGAACATCATAATTGCTTAAACTAGATTCTTTCACATCTTTACAAAGTTTTTTTCTTTTAGTTTTTCTTTTATAAAAAAATTCATTTATGTTGGAAGGTTAAGCTTCTGTCCAGTTATACTATACCCAGAGGATATAATCAAGTATTCTATTTTAGCTATTATTTTAAAGAAGAGATGCCTAAATATAGTCTACACAGAAGTCCAAATTTTCTTCAAAAAAATTCCTAAGGCAACCAAACACAATATATTCCTTTTTCAATATGGGACCTCTTCAGATCTGGACATATGGAGCTCCAAACCTACTTAGGGAAGATCTGGTATTCAACTTTACTACCACATAAATACCAGAGAACAGTTCAAAAACAAGCACAGTTTAATTCTTCCCCCTTGCTATGATTAATCTTGATAACTTTTTGAAGTCACGACCTATTTTGAAAGGTAACATCCAGCTTTCACAAAAAGCAAATGTTTTCTTTTCTTTGACTGGTTTCTGTGTCCTTGGTGAAAATCTCCAGATCAGACACAGTATTATTGATGACTGATTTGAGAAAATCTTCACTAAAAACATGCCATCACAGCTTTTCTCCTTGAAATCAGCAGGCACCACCACTTTATAGATAATACTTCAATGAAAGAGAACATTGCTGCCTTGGAATACTGAAGGCACAATTCCCTCCCCCCCTCCCCCCCAAAATAATTGTCCCTTAGCAACACCAAGGCAGACACAGAATTGGGAATCTTCTCCCAGGTACTACAGTCCATCCAGTTTTTTAGAGAGACAAGGTAGTAGAACAAACATTTATGGGGATGCTGGAAATGGAAAACCACAGCATACTGTTAGTACTATCTTCTTGACCATAATTTTATTAGTCTAAAAATGAAATAGCATAAACTTAGTTTTATCCATGAAATTTTATTTTTCAGGGTTTTACCAAACCCATGGGAGGATGGTATCATTAGATACCAACCAAGAAGGAAATAGTATTTATAGAAATCTCACAAAGAATCATAAAATTTTGGTGGCCAAACAATCAGGTTACACTTTAGTACCTAAAAGTGTCCTTAATTACTTTATGATTATCTAACGCATTCATAAGGTCTGCTCTATGTTAGAACTGACAAAGATCCAATTAGCAATAGGATTACTTTCTCCTCTTCTGAATTGATATTTTATGTACTTATCAGATATGAATTAGACATGTAAAACATTGGAATTTCTCCCTTTCCCAAAATGTCATAAGCATAAGAATTTATTCTGTCTCTTAGAATAACCAGACCAATTTTCTGCCTTCTCAGGATGGTCTTTACTCTGATTCTTTACACAACTGTGAAAGCCCGAACTTGCAGATGCAATTAGAGGGGGACTAGGCTATTTCCTGCAGTCAGAGCCTGCTTCTGATTTATAATTGGAGAGACATATATCTTGAGGAGGGCAGAAGCTAACATTCAGACTTAGAAACCTCAATTAGAGACTGATAAACCAATTTTTGATCAAAAATTTAGAATTAAAGAGTATCAGACTCAGACAATCCTTTAGTTCTCAGAACAAGGAGTCTTAACTCCAAAGTTTCGTTCTTGGATTTAAATGTGATTATAATACTTGTGAGTGTTGTTGTTAAGTCATTTCAGTTGTGTCTGACTCTTTGTGATCCCATTTGGGGTTTTCTCAGTAAAGATATTGGAGTGGTTTGCTGTTTCATTCTTTACCTCATTCTACAGATGAAGAACTGAGGCAGTTAAGTGACTAATCCAGGGTCATACAGTATGTATTTGAACTCAGATAAGTTTTCCTGACTTAAGCCCTGCATACTATCCACTGCCACTATATACATACATACATACATATATATACACACACACACATATACCCTTATTTTTTATATATTATATTGTTATGTTGCATTATATTATATAATTATACATTGGTGATATAAGGATACCTGTCTCTGATGAAAATCATCACTTTAAAGTAGACTTAGACCTTGGAAGTAAAGTATGCCTTTTTTCTCACTTTACTCTCTGTGCTACTCTTATTCCACCTTGACTCCATGGATGATATTCTTACCTACAATGTATACCCTCTCATGCCAAATAAAAATCCAATTCAGATCACAGTGAATGACAAAATTAGTTGAACTACAAGAGGAAAAAACATACACTGATCTAAAAAATTTTATACAGCAGACCATGTCTTTACAGTCACACAATTGCCTGTAAAGTATAGAGAAGATATTTGAGTGTTTTGCTTTTTTTTTAACTCTAGAGAATCCTCTAACTTCATAGATTAGAATATCACCACTTAAGGGCTCTCTTCATATGAGGAGTCTCTAATAAGTGTGTTTAAAATAATATGAAATTCTTTGATGAATGCAACCAAAGATAACCCTGATAACCATCCTTAAGGTATAAACATTAAGCAAGACATAAAGAAGGAAAAGGGATGCTCACCAAAACTATATGCCAATGTTATGGAAGATGATGTTCTATTCAGAGTATAGATATAAGTGGAATTAATTACCTATGATAATGTGGGCCTCCAGCATTCCTCTTTATGTATAATATTAGGTTGACTCCATTAGATCCTGGAACATAATGGAGTTTCTATTTAGGAAAAAAATGAATGAATGAAAAATACAATTATCCAGGATATGATATGCACTTGGAAGGATAGATAATTGATTCATCATACACACACACACACACACACAAATAGACATTGCAGATGGACAGTAAAGTGGGCGGGGATTGTATGTGCAGAAAAAGTAGGCTGGTCCAAATTTGGGAAACTGTAACACATTCCTTTTGCATTTTCATTAATAGCTCTATTGAATAGGTCAGGTTGAAGATAATTCAAGTTGTTTTTTTGTGCAGTGGTTGTCTCTGAGGGTCTTGGGTGGTCCTCATATGGAAGGAAAGCTTGGCTTCACTTAGCAGGTCGAGGGAAGCAACCTAGATAAAGAGGAAGGTGCTTTTCCCTTATGAGACCTGAAAGTCCCTTCCCTTTATAGGCTTGCCAGCTTCTATCAGGCAGGGGAAGGACATGGAAGGGAGTTGAGAATGAGAACAAAAGGGTTTGCAGCTAACGTTTTTCCTGTAGTTGGCAGCACCAGTCCATTTTTCCTCAGTGGAGGCCTCTGGAGCTTAACAAGGTTCCACGGTGAGTTAGATCCATTCAACAAGGATTTATTAAGCAGCTATTATTGCCAGGGACCATGTTTAAGAGCTACAGATTCAAAGAAAGACAAAAACCAATCCCTTCTCTCAGGATGCTTACATTTTAGTGGGGGGACAACATAAAAACAACTACGAATAGATAAGATATATAGGGGGTAAAGTGGAAGTTATTTCACAGGGAAGGCATTAATGTTAAGGTGGACTGGAAAAACCTTCTTGATGAAGGTAGGTCTTTAGCTTAGGATTGAAGAAAGTTGGGGCAGCTAGGTGGAGTAGTGGGGGGCAGCTAGGTGTCGTAGTGGATAAAGTACCGGCTCTGGAGTCAGGAGTACCTGGGTTCAAATCCGGTCTCAGACACTTAATAATTACCTAGCTGTGTGGCCTTGGGCAAGCCACTTAACCCCATTTGCCTTGCAAAAACCTAAAAAAAAAAAGAATAAAGTCAGAGAAGCATGGAAGTGGCGATAAGGGGAGTAGCAAGTTTCAGGCATGGGACATGACCAGTGAAAGTTGGAGAAAGTCCAGAATTGCAGATAGTGTGTCTTGTGTAGGAAAAAACAAAAATGGCAGTGCCACTGGATCTCAAAGTATGTGGAAAATATGGTATAAGAAGACTTAAACAAGTAGAGAGGTGCCAGGTTATGAAAGACTTGCCAGAAGAATTTATAATTGATCCTGGGTTATAGAAAATTGATTGTCAGAGGATGGGGGTGGAAGGAGGTGAGTTTGCTGTTGGTGATAACATGGTTAGATTTGCACTTTAGTAGCATCCATCTGATAGTTGAATGGAGAAAGAACTGAGAGAGATTTGAGATGGAGATAAAGCTCAAGTTAACTGTGGTAATCTAGATATGAGGTGATAAAGAGCTAGACTAGGGTAATGACAGTCTCAGAGGAATGAAGGGGGGAGTATATGAGAAATATTAGGAAAGCAGTACCACTCAGACTTGGAAACAAATTCCACATGAGTAGGGAGAGAGTTAAAAATGAGGATACCATCAAACTTGTGACCCCATGTACCTGGGAAGACAATGATAGCTTTGACCACTGATATTTTCAGAAGAGTTAGTTGCTGTTATTTTTGTTGTAACACTTTTGCAAAAACTTATCATGGGGCAGCTAGGTGGCACAGTGGATAGAGCACTGGCCCTGGAGTCAGAAGTACCTAGGTTCAAATCCACCCTAAGACACTTAATAATTACCTAGCTGTGTGGCCTTGGGCAAGCCACGTAACCTCATTGCCTTGCAAAAAACTTAAAAAAAAAAACAAAACAAAAAACTTATCAAAACAGTGCACAGAACCTCATCTTGAGAAACTGGAGACATAGGTTCAGATCCTGAGTCTGTCAGGCCTTGGTGTCAGTTCACTCAAATGTTAAATGAAGTAATTGGACTAGATAATCTCTAATATCACTTCCTAAATCTATGATCTTATGAAAAAATACCTCACGGAATGTTACTATTTCTTGCCTTTGTCCTCATAATTCTTCTTTTACTGGTCTTTTCTTTTTATATTCTAATATTCCCTCCTAAGAATGTCCACATTGATTCTATTCAATTCCTTTGGTACTGTGTAATTTATTGGTTATTGAACAAAAACCTCACTTTTAAAGTATTAGATATCTAAGTTAATGCTTATAAATAATTAAATAATTATGTGATTGTTAGCACCCTTTGTCCCCACTTTTGTCATTCTGCCATCATCATTTGAAAAATCGGAGAGGGCACAGAGACCATTTGCCAGATTTGCCAAAATCAGAAAACTTGTCACCAAATGGTCAAGTGGTCACTTGATGAACCTCTCAGTGTTTATGTAGGAGGTCCCATATTCAATATAATCTAAAGTGCCAGAGTTTGCACTTTGTTTTCACAGTTTTTTAGAATTCATGGTCATCTCAATTCCAAAATGAGCATTAGAAATAGGGCTTTGTGGATGAACAATTAGATAATGTAAATTACCAGGGTCTCATACAGCTGTGATGTTTTCATAGAAAAAGGGAGGGATAAACCAAGTCTCACCTTCTTGTAGACATCAAGGTAGAGATGTTTAGCGGGAATTTGTAGAAGGGGTATCTTAAATGAAGCAATTAGAATATGCATAGATTTAGCTTTCTCTGTAGAACTGATAATTTAACCTATAGAAGCAGATGGCATTGCCAGATAAAAAAGTTAGAGGGACAAAGAAGATTACCTGGGATAATGTCTTAGAAGAACTACTCTTAGACAGTAGGAAGAAAATAATGAACTATCAAAGGAGACTAAGAAGGAGCCATCACACTGGTTGAATGAGAACTTTTCTCTTCCTGATTTAGAAAATAACAAATATAATCTTACCAATCCTTTTAAATTCTATATGTATTTTTGAGGAACTATTAAATTTTAGCATTTTATAAAATGTATGCACAATACCTATTTTCATTTAACAATGTTTAGATGTGATTGGACCAAATAGTAAAATACTATTTCTGTAGTAACCAATGCAAAACATGTTGGGTAAAAATTTCTTGCTAAATTCTAATATTCTTACTTTGCAGAACTTTTACTAATATTCATAATAGATATTTAACTCTTTCTAGTTATCTGGGTCAATCTAGATGAATCTTGTGACTCATAATTTCAAAAATTTCAAAAATTTTGAAGTTAATTTTAATAAAAAATTTTCATGCGAAACGAGCATTCACCAAATGTGTGATGATCTCTGATATATGATACAATAGTTGTAAAGACAGAAGAATAAATTAACATACCATTCCATTAACAGTTTAGCATACAAGGAATTTCTTCAGTGAAATGTAATTAGCATAGTTTTAGCTACTATATAGTCAGTCTCTGTCAAGTTTGTTATTTTGTCCTCTAAATCAGTGGTGTAAAACTACAATAGAAATTGATCCATGCACACTATGTATTGATTTAGAAAACTACAATTTAACATTATCTGTTTGATTTTATATTTTTAAACATTTCCTATTTACATTTTAAGCTGATACTGGCTTTTCACAGGAGTGTTTCCTGGCATTTGGAAGAATTTGGCATCTTTAGATATTTATTAAATTCATAATGTTTTGATCCTATCCTATTTTGTGATCAATAAATGTTTTTCCTTCTCATTTTTACATTCATGGAAGATGATATAGAATGTTGTTATTCATTTTAGAGAAATTTTGGCAGACTTTGCTTTGTTGATATGAATTTTATATAATTAGCATGGAGACTAATAATTGAAGTAAGACATCCCTCAATATGTGACTTTCATAATATTTTAACAAAACACCAATTGCTTAAGAATTAAGGCTCATACCTTTTTTTCTGGTTACATAAATCAGATTTGGAGAACTAAAGTAAACCATATTTATTTAGATTAATATGGAAAATGATATGTAACTGTTTCCTCTCTTGTAATCTGCCCTACACCTCCTGCTATCCACCTACCTCCGCCAGAGAGCAAACTCTGGTAGGTAGAACTTAAGCCTTGGGATTCTGATTTCAAGGAATACTATTTCTGGAAAGCCTAACCCATAATTCATTTCACTTCCTCTTTTCTGTCCCTTCCTTACAAATTTTCACTACTCAGGCACCTAATCCACATTTTATTCACTATTTTTTCTTCAATTGAAATTTTATTTTATTTTTCTAATTACATTTAATGGTAGTTTTTCAACATTCATTGATTTGCAAATTTATGAGTTCTACATTTTTCTACCATCCTCCCTTCCCTCCCCAGAGATCAGGATTGCTATCCCTAATTTCTTCACTTCCACTGAAGCATAATAGAGTTTGCTCCAACCTTTTACCTTGTGTGTAACTCTCTGCTTCAAATGTGTTTCTTGTAAACAGTATATTTTAGGATTCTGATTTTTAATCCCTTCTGCTATTCTTCTTCTGTTTTATGAGAGAGTTCATCCCATTCACAGTTACAGTTATGATTACTAACTCTATTTATCACCATGCTGTCTCCTCCATTTAATTTTTCTCTTTTCTCTTTCCCTTATCCCTCCTCACTAAAGTTTTGTTACTTTTCCCTTTTAACTTTTTTAAAATTTTAAGTTTAATTTTACTTTTCCTTTTATTTTCTCCTTCCCTTTTATCAATCCCTTCTTCCCCTTTCTTTCCCTCTCCCCGCAGTTCCTGTGGGGTAGTATAGATTTTTATACCCAATTGGGAATATATGTTATTTGCTCTTTGGGTCAAATCTCTTGAGAGGAAGATTTGCTCAGTGTTCACAGCCTCCCTTCTTTGCGTCTACTATTTTTACTGTCATGCCTAGCCTTCTTCTAGTATATCTTTATTGTTTGAACCCTGTCTTGTGCTCTCATCCCCTCTGATAAAATATACTTTGATCCTGTCCTGGTAGAAGTACAGTTCTCTAGGATTGATTGATGGATTCATAGTCACTTTATACCCATAGCCTCTGTCTAGGAACAGTCCCCTCCTAAGAATCATAAATAACATCAAATTATAATCAATTTATACCACTCTTTTCAAATCACAAAAGCAAAATCAATTCATGGATCATTTATAAACCTCCCCCTCTAAGGACACTTCCTCTAATTATAGTTAAAAAATCAAGTTAGAAGCTAAAAGAGGGAGAGCAAGATCCTTCCAAGCATTAAGAAAAGGTATAGGGATATGAGTGATTATTTGGGGGACCACCCTCCTCCAGAGCATACTGTCCCCCCATAGGAAGATGAGCCACTTCATTCAATCTTTCCCCTTGTTCCTGTACTGTGAAACCATAAAACATTGAACCATCCTTTTGTGTGTGTGTGTGTGTGTGGTTTTCCCAAGGAGAAGTTAAGCTGTCTTTTACCTTCTAAGAAATGATTACTTTGTTGATCCCTTAGTTGTGGTGGTTAGATGGCATAAAGTGATAAACTTCTATTTTCTACATTTTTGGAGAAGACTTTATCACTTTATTCAAGTCACTTTCTTATAAAAAATGAAACAGGATATTGCTATTATCTGCTAAAGAAATGCAATATTTTTTATTTCTATGCCAAAAGCATCATCTCTTTAAAAAAAGTTTCACCTCCTAATAATATTCCCTAATGTTTCTTCATGGGGGAGGTAATGAATTAACATTTGATGACATTTTTTTCATCTTATTTGTATATGTATTTATATATGCTCATTATATTTATGTGGTATTTATATGGTGTATTTATGTGGTATTTTATATGTACTTATATATGCTCATATTTATGTAGTATTTATGGTATATTTATGTGTTATTCATATATATATATATATAACTACGTAATAGAGATTCATGTTCTTGTGTAATTTTCATTTATTAAACATGTTATAACTCATATAGAAATGTTTGATTATATTGTGACATATTTCCTTTCATTGTTAATTGATACTTTTATATTTTTCTTTTTTCTTTTTCCTTCTTTTTCTTTGGGGGATAGGCAATTGCATTGCCTCCTATAGCAAAGTGGCCTTACCAAAATGGGTTCACACTCAATACTTGGTTTCGTATGGATCCATTAAATAACATCAATGTTGATAAGGATAAACCTTATCTTTATTGGTAAGTAACTTATTTAAATCTGAACACATATTTAAAAATCTGTTTCATTTATACTATTCAGAAGATCACATTTTTGTTCAAATGAATTGTTCACATTTTTGTATGGTTTGCTTTCTTTACAAAGTGCTTTTTTTCTTACAACCATCTGTAAAGATAAATCGTGTAGGTATTGTTAGTCCCAGTTTGCAGGTGCAGTAATAGACTCAGGAAGATTAAGTGACTTAGCCAAGATTACAGACATTAAATAGCAGGATTTGAACCTAGTTCTCCTTACGTGCTGTCAGGTGCTATTTCTAGAATGCTATGCTCCTTCAAATACATAAATAGATAGGGGATATCAAAAGAAAACTAAATCTGTATTGGCTGTTTTTTAAAATATGAATTTGAAAATATATGTGAAGTGGTTTTTTTGGCTTTACTTTTCCATAACAAGTGTTCTAGGCATATTACCCAAGGTGGTGTGTCTTCCTTTAATCCTGCTGACATGTACTTCCATTCTATTCTGTCTTCCCTATTGTTAATAGCAAGTTATTAACTCCTCATTTTCATTTAAACAATTAACATTAGCTCTTGTATAGGAGTATTTACTTTGAAGATTTATCTAGAACAAAAGTATAAATATTAACTCCCAACACCTGGGAATAAGTTATGGTGTTACTTATACTGTCTCTGACCATAGAGAATATAGTCTCATGCTACAGTTAAAACCTGGCATTGATCCCACCAGCTTTATGTTCAAGTGAACCTTTACCACTGTTTGATTGTCTATCCTAGCTTCCACTTCTAGAACCATGGGGCCTTGATGGTAGATAAACTGACTGCAAAACCCAGTTTGATTTCTGCTCATGGACTGCCTGGTGGTACAGTTTCCTGACCTATTGAAATTTACAGGATTATGGTCACCTTCAGCCTTTTTCTTCCCAAAGCAGAACGAATAGAACAAAGTAACAGCACAGCCATGTTTTCACTGGCTACATTGTTCTGGCATAACTAAAGAGACAATGGCTTAAGTTCCTCAGTCCCTTCCACTTTCTATTTTCTCAGTTAATTACAACATACAGTTAAAAGCTAGATCTAGAGATAGGACTGGACTGACTGGTACCTTTTGAATGAACTTCTGATCTGACTCCATTGACAATAAAAAAGATAAGTCTTATTACGTAATCAACAGACAGGAAGCAGTAACAAAGTGAATGGGTGTGTGTATGTGTTTTTGGGCATGTACACATGCATACTCACACACACATACATAATAATGCATAATCATTCTATAACTTTGACCTGAAAAAGTTTTTAGAAGTATGACTACTATATAGTTTTCATTTTTTTCATGACTTAAAACAATGTAATTCTAGCTTAATCACTAACTTTATAGATAACATTGATTTTTAATTTTTCTTGACTATTGCTATGTCTTGCTCTTCTTGTGAAAGTTGGGGTTGGCACTTTTTTTTGGTATAGTCTTAGAGAGTTACCTTAAGCATGGAGAGATATGTTATAGGAGCAAATATGTCATAGGGCTTAAATTGTTGTAGAATTTGAACCAGGACTTTCTGCCTTTGGGACTATTTTTCTTTCTATAATGCTATCCTGCCTCTCTGAGACAGCTAACTAGCTTTAAAAAAAATCATAATTAAATGCTATTACTGTGATTATTACAGCTAATAGAAAGCAAACATTTTATTAAGTAATGAATTACCATGTCATTTTAGCTTATATCATGAGTTTTTTATTGCAAAATTCAGATTTAATTTGAAGAAAGTAGGGCAGACCCTGAGACCATATAGGTATGACCTAGATAACATTCCTTATGAATATGAAGTGGAGGTGATGAATAGATTTGTAGGATTAGATCTTGTCTGGAGAACTTTGCAAAGAACTTTGAAACATTTTATAGCAAGCTGCAACAAAAATATTCTGGAAAAAAAACCAGAATTAAGAAAACTATCTGATGAGACTTTATAAATAGGTGAGGAAAGAAGAAAAAGCAAAAGGGAAGGAGAAAGGGAAAGATAGAGTCAGCTTAATGCAGAATTTCAAAGTATAGTAAGGAGAAATAGGAAAGTTCTCTTAAAGGAACAATGCAAAGAAATAGAAGAAAATATACGATGGAAAAGACAAGAGATCACTTCAAAAAAATCTGGGGTATCAAGAAATGTTTCATGTAAAATGCATGATAAAAGACAAAGATCGTAGGGACTTATTACAAGTAGAAGAGATTAGAAAGACTAGCAATCAAATGCATCCTGGACGATAGAGAAAGCAAAGTAGTTCCAGAAAAACTGTAGTAATTTGACAATATGGGATGATAGCAAAATTTGATTAGTCCTCAAAGAAATGGAAGTACCAAATCATCTTACTTGTCTCCCGAGCAATTGTATTCAGACCAAGAAGCAACAGTTAGAACTGGACTTGTAACAACTGACTGATTTAAGATCTGGAAAAAAGTATGACAAGGCTGTGTAATATCATCTTATTTAATTAACTCAAATGCAGAGTATATCATGCAAAATTCCAGGTTGGATGAATCAAAAGCCAGAATTAAGGTTGATGGGGGAAATATCAGCAATCTCAGATATGTAGATAACATCACTCTGATGACAGAAAGTGAAGAATTAAGAAGCCTCTTGATGAAAGTTAAAGAGGAGAGGTAAAAGCTATCTTGAAGCTTAACCAAAAAAAAAAACCCAACAAACCACTAAAACCATAAACTGAGACACTGGCATAGGATGTTCCGGGGTGAAAAAACCCCAGATGCTAATGAAGGTTTCAGAGCTGGAAGAGAAATAAACATAATGACATCCTGGTTTGTGTTGTACTTTCAAAAGGGAAAGGAAAACAGAATTAGCATTTTTAGAATGTCAACCATGTGCCAGGCACTATGATAGGTTCATTTTGCAATTATTACCTCATTTGATCCTCACAACTCCATGAGATAGGTACTCTTTATTCCTTTTCACTTTACATTTGAGAAGACTGGGAGAAACTTGGTTTCAGCATGAAAGTATTTGAGACCAAATTTGAACTCAAGTCTTCAAATGGAAAAAAACCTTTTTCTGATGCATTATTTTATTTGTTACCTTTTGATAGAAGCTTTGTCTTGTCTTGCAGGGTATTAATACTTTCTCCCTCTCTAAATTATCTTGTGTTTGTGTCTGTATAAATTCTTTAATTCTAGTCAGGTAAACTGAAGGATCTTTTTTTATTTTAAATTTGTGTCACCAATATCATACCTTGCTCTGTTCCTTGTGTATAAACACATTTGCAACATAGCTCTGATTTTTTTGATATGGGAGCTTCTGGAATGTGAACTCCTCTGATGAACAGTTGGCTACCCATCTATTTATTATTTATTTATTATGATTTATTGGGAGTTCCAGGTTGATTGCTGGGAAAATCATTTGACCTTTGGGTGTGCCATATCTTTCCATATAAAATGAGGGGAATAAGATATATAGTTAGGGAACAATTGACATGATGTACATAAAACTGCTCACAAAATTTAAAATGTCATGTAAATTTCATTTACAATAATGGCCTTTGGTCAGGCTAGTTCATTTGTCAGTACTTGTAATTTGTGTTACTCTCTGTACTTGAATATAGTATTAAAATAAAAATTATAAATTATTTTAAATCTTACTTTAAAGTAGTTCAGACCATTGTCTGCACCCCATCCCTCAAAGCACCTAAATAGTTTTAGCACTTTAGATTTATTATTTTGTCAGCAAATATTTACCTGTTCCATTTTGTATGGCAAGTTTTGTGAACCTATATACTTTTAGTAGGAGTTTGATATAATTTATAATTGATATAATTTAATTTCTTATTCCTATTTTTTAACAGTTTTCGTACTAGCAAAGGTGTTGGTTATTCTGCTCATTTTGTTGGCAACTGTTTAATAGTTACTTCACTGAAGTCAAAGGGCAAAGGTTTTCAGCATTGTGTGAAATATGATTTTCAGCCACGAAAGGTAAGTAAAAATGAAAATATTTTTGGATTGTTTCTTTTAGGTGATGTATTTTTATCCTAAACTTTACAAGTATAAATTGGAAAGTCTGTTATATTTTGTATATATTTTTACTTGGTCTAGAAGTTTTTAGGACATAAAATCTGATAAAGAAACCATTTAGTAAATCCATGGCCTCTGATATTTTTATAGATTCACAACATATGGTTAATAGATAGGAAAAAAAATCTGTTGTTGATGTCACTGAAGCTTGTGGAGATGAGGCCTTTAACTAGAAAAACTATTTCCTTCATACTGTAAATAATTTGAGTTAGAAAGGGACCATCTTGTCTTTTTAAAAAAAAATTTGTTTTTGTAAGGCAATGGGTTAAGTGACTTGCCCAAGGTCATATAGCTAAGTAAGTATTAAGTGTATGTCTGAGATCATATTTGAATTCAGGTCTCCTGACTTCATGACTGGTGCTCTATACACTATGCCATCCAGCTACCCCCAAGGAACCATCTAGTCCAATTCATCCATGAATAAGAATCTTTTCTATTTAAATAACTGACAAAGGAGATATTATTTATAAAGCATTTTGCAAATCATGAAATGATTCTTATCATCATGATAGATGATGATATTGTTTACATCTAGCCTTTGCTTGAAGATTTCCAAGAAAGAGAAACCAATGGCCTTCCAAGTTAGTTCTTTTCCCTTCTATATAAATCTCTTTATTATGAAGTTTTCCCTTACCTCATTATTAATTTCCTTCTTTGGAGCTTTGGCTCAGTGGTCTCAATTGTACACTCTGGATAAACTTGAACAAATTCCTTGTTCTGTGTGACAACTCTTCAAATTAAAGATTGCTATAATGTCCAATCTAAAATTTTCCCTTGATTAAACCATTCATAGTTCTTGAACTTCCTTACTACTATGTGAAAAGCTGAATTGTAGGTTATGCTTATTCTTGAAACTTTATATAGGCTATATCCAAATTGATACAGAATTTTATAATTACCAAGGCTAAGTTGAACGTCACTGTATTATGAAGGATAATTATTCCATGTCACTAGTGTAATAGTGTAAATAGTGTAAACTAAATAGTGTAAACTAAAATAGTGTAAACTAAATAGTGTAAGCTAAAACAAGGAAAACTAGTGTAACAGTGAAAAGTCACTCATTTTGTGCTCTTTCTGTGTGTTTACGTATATCGGAAAGATAATTTTACATTTTCAAAATAGAATTAAATTTTATTCATTTTCACTTAATGTGCTTCAGCACTTTTAATGAGGGAAGAATAAATCCTAGTGATAAAGTTCCATTATTTGTCATAGATTTAGAATTTGAAATCTTTGCTGTGATGACTTGAAAGGACAGAGAAATAGAGCAGAACTAGTTGTAGTTATTTTTTTGGTTTGTCTTTTTGGATAAGTGATTTGTATATCCTGCTGCTCCTCAATCACTTATTATTTTTCATGATTTTAAAACTTTCTATTTTTGCAAAGTGACAGTTATATTCCCAATGGGATCTTAACAATATATTTTTTTTTTTTTGGCAAGGCAATGGGGTTAAGTGGCTTTCCCAAGGCCACACAGCTGGGTAATTATTAAGTGTCTGAGGCCAGATTTGAACTCAGGTACTCCTGACTCCAGGGCTGGTGCTCTATCCACTGCGCCACCTAGCCACCCCATTACCAATATATTTCTATAGAAAATAAGTTATTATTGAATTTCTAGAGAGAGAACTCATTCAATTTTTTTTACAGTTTTACAAAAAAAAGTGGAGTCAGTCTCAAAGAGAAGAATCTAAGAGAAAGGAGAACTGGCTAAGTTTCTTTCAGGAAGTGACATTTCAGCTGAGCCAAATAGATCTCAGAATCACCTGCTTAGAATTAATAATTGAATCCATGGAAGCTTATAAGAATACCATAGTAAATAGCATAATGGGAGAAGAGAAGAAGATACAGGTTGATTCCTTAAGAAATTCTCATGGTTAGTATTTGTGACCCTGATGAAGTAAGAAAAGTAGTGTTTTGTCATGTAGAAGACATAGAACAGCATCATGAAAACAAAGAGGATGAATTGAAGGACAAGAAGAAGAGTTGCAATCAAGAAGAATGAGGATTGAGAAAAGACCATTAGGCAGTTAAGATATGAGTGAGATTTCTAATTCATTCCAGCAAGATTCAAGACTAGACATTTTTCCTGATCTTCATGGGCTATCAAAGTTCTCTAAAAAATGGAATTATACAAGAGATAAAGCAATTATTAGCTGTCTCCAGATATCAAGAACCCAAGTAAGGTAACAATTTAATGAAAAAAATACCAGAGAATGCTAACCCCCAATGCTTATCATGTTTTCTCAGTACCCTTTACTCTCACCACCTCACTTCCCTCACACTTCTGTAGTAGAACTTGCCAGAACTCCATCTCCAACAGAACTCAACTCTAACCTCTCTCCTCCCAATTTCAGAAAACCAAAATGTGGAAAGTTAATTAGGCTGAAAGCTAATATGTCAGCTATCTGTTTTCCAACAGAGCTTAGCTAGAGAACTAAACAGAGGAAATTGTGGAACACATGTGGGAGGCAGTGGATGCTCCGTTCAGCTTGAGGGAAAGAGTGCAGTATCCAGCTGGGCCACTTCTGTCCTCACATGTAAATTACCTGTAGATTACCTGGCTTGGGAGGAGGCTGAAAAGACTTTGTAGTTCAGCTCCCTGGGAAATGATCATCAGAGAAAAAGAAGTGTAAGAGAGTAAGTGATGGGGAAATTAAAAACAACAACCACCCCAAATCACCAAAGATCTGGAGGAAGGAAAAAACTAAAGACCTTGAGCATAAACTAATATACCAGAAGGATATTAATAGCAGAAGGGAGTATAGCCTCAGATCAGATAAAAGAATCTAGACATTAGCAAGACAAAGGAAAATGAATTAACACCTTATCAGACAAAAGTCCTTGTTGATTTCTGAGACAGCTTGGAACTATACCAAGATATGTTCCTAAATGGTTTAAAAGAACAGTACAAGTTTTGAAGTCAGTATCTGTGGCCTGTAAAGCAGGACTGGCAAAATAGAAAAACTTGAGCATCATTGGTAATTCTTTAGAGTATTTTCAATTGAATGTTGAGGTTAGAAACCAGATTGTAGAAGGTTTAAAAAGAGAGTGAAAGGAGAGGAAATAGTCATTGACTATAAATGGCTTTCTAAGGAACTAATACTGGAGAGAGATAGAATGACAGCTACCAATATTTGAGACAAGTTGAGGGTGTTTTATGGATTTAATGGGGAGAAATAGGCATGTTTAGAGGCATCAGTGACAGTGTGTGTGTGTGTGTGTGTGTGTGTGTGTGTGTATATAAAATTATTAATAAAATGAGGATGTTAGAGAGGTTAATCTGCTGACTGAATTAGTATATTATACAAGGTGGGGGGATGTAGAGTACTTAACCTTGTCAAGGAAAAATTAATTTGAGGTGAAGTGAAGTAGAAGAGAGTAGTGGAAGACATTTGAGTGATGTTTGTAATCATCTGAGCCTTCAGAGACAAATATGGTGCATACTGCAGATTTATACATCTATACCTTAATTAGCAGTTTGATTAACTGCCTGTGGTATCAGTTGGGATAGGATGCAACAGTAGTAGTAAAGATTGCTTTCCAGTGTCCTTTTGCATACAGCAAAAGTCTCATATCTGATATTTTAGTGATATTTTCTCAGTTTTCCTCCTTTTCTTGGGTTTCTTGTTAATGATTTTTAGGGAGGGAAAGTGTTGTTACTTCTTTTTTTGATCTATGCAAAAAGATCAGAGGCTAACTGTTGAGCCTATTTTCACAGAGGAAGGGGACTACTTTTCTTGTCTTCTCTTCATCATTCAAATCAATTTGCTTTCACCAAAGTTACCAAATGCCCTTTAAATTGCCAGATTTAATGACATTTTTTTCAGTCCTCATCCTTTGAACCTTACATTCTGTGATACTTTGTCATCTCGTCTTCATATCCTCTAGATTTTCATGATGCTGTTCTCTTCTTATTCTTCTCCAATCTTTCTGAATTGGTTTCAGAGAGAGGATATAAAGTTTGTCTCTTGTTCTTGGTCTTCCTTGCTGGATTTTTATCTATGTTTCTCCAGCCAACTCTAGGTGTCTCTGATTGTTTTATCCTGAGTCTCTCTTTTTTTTCCCTTTTCTCTACTGTTTCCCTTGGTAACATCAGTCACTCCCATGAATTCAGTTATTTAATTTTCAGATCCCTTTGTCTATCCTTTACCTCTTTCCTGACCTCCAGTCTCACTTCTCTACACATTTTGGACATCTCAATATCATATCAAAATCTTAACCACTAACTTTCCTTCTAAATCTCCCATCTTCTGAACTTCCCTATAAATTTTCTGGGCACCATCATTCTCCCAGTTTCTTAGACTCTCAACTTATATTTCATCCTTAACAATCCAGTTGCTCTCATCCTGACTCCACTTCCATCCAAAACGTTTTCAGACCCTTTTGTTTATATCTTCACAGCATCTCTTGTGCATGCTTTCTTCTCTCCATGATGCTTCCAGAACTCTTCTACAGGCCATCATCACTTCATACCTGGATTATTAGAATAACTTTCTGATTGGTCCTCCTTCATGAAGTCTCTTTGTACTCTAATTCATGTTTCCCCATAGCTGACAAATTCATCTGAAAAGGCAAATTAGACCAGGTCCATATACACCCCTCCATAATCCACCAGTTATGAGATCCTGCGGCACTAGCCTCCTTGCTTGTCATTGTGCCAGACTCTCCATGTCCTAGGCAGTTTTACTGACTTCCCTCCATGTGTATGTCTCTCCATTTCTTCCTCCTAGCTTCTCTAATTTCCTTCAAATATCAATTAAAGTTCCACCTTCTGAAAGATATCTTTTCCATTCCTCTTTTTGTTTGTTTGGTTTTTTTTTTTGTTTTTAGGTTTTTGCAAGGCCATGGGGTGAAGTGGCTTGCCCAAGACCACATAGTTAGGTAATTAAGTGTCTGAGGCTGTGTTTGAACTCAGGTCCTCCAGACTCCAGGGCTGGTGCTCTACCCCCTGCACCACCTAGTTGCCCCTCCTCTTCAACTTTAGTAACTTTTTTATGAAATCATCCCCAATTCATTTGTATATATGGTGTTAACTTGTTTCCCTCAGTAGACTTGAGAGCAGAAGACTATTAGAAAAAGTCTAGGTGTGGCTAGGAGGCACAGTGGATACAGCACCGGCCCTGGAGTCAGGAATACCTGAGTTCAAATCTGACCTCAGACACTTAATAATTACGTAGCTATGTGGCCTTGGGCAGGTCACTTAACCCCATTTGCCTTCCAAAAAACCTTTAAAAAAAGAAAAAAAGAAAAAGTCTAGTTCTGAATTAGGGTATTAGTATTTGGAATGGAATGTATAGATAGATGCATAATCTATTCAGAAGAAACAATCGCTAAAACTTCTAAATTTCATATTTAGGAGAGGCGGAAGATAAAGAACTGACCATATGTCTGAGGTTATTAGTTTATTTTATTTTATTTTATTTTTTTGTTTTTTTAATTTTTTTTATTCTCATTTTGTACAAATGTTTTTTTTTACATTCCTTGTTTACAAGTAAACAAAATACCCCTCCCCCCATGACTATAGATAGATTTGCTTGGGTGAAAAAGTAAAGGGGAGAGAAAAAAAATTGAAATTAAAAAAATAATAGTAATAATTGTAGGTATGGCCAGGTGGCGCAATGGACGAAGCACCAGCCCTGGAGCCACGAGCACCCAAGTCCATAACCAGCCTTGTAAACCCAATAATCACCCAGCCATGTGACATGCAAGCCACCTGATCCCCACTGCCCTGCAAAAACCAAAAAGAAAGAAAAAAAAAAGACCCAAAAATAAAATAAAATAGTAATAATAGTAGGGGTGGCTGGGTGGCAGACAGAACATTGGCCCTTGAGCCAGGAGCACCTGGGTCCAAATCCGGCCCCAGACACCCAAAGATCACCATGCTATGTGGCCCCAGGCAAGCCACCCAGCCCCACTTGCCCTGCACCCTCCCCCAAATAATAATAACAAAAAATGTGCTTCAGTCTTTGTTCCAACACCATCAACTCTGTTGTGGGTGGATCACATTCTTTATGATAAGTCCATCACAAAAGTTACTTCCATATTTTTCCAGTGTTGCCATTGCTGATCACAACTCCCTCCTTTCTTATTTCTCCACTACCATGTACTATATTTTCTCTCTCCTTTCACTCTGACTCAGCTGTAGGGTAGCTGAGTGGTGCATCAGACAGATCCCTGGTCTTGGGGGCCAAGAAGCTTTGAGCCCCCATACCACCCCTTAGGCCCAGAATCCACCTGGCCCTGTGGTCCCGGACAGTCCTTCCAATCCCAGCCCCTTGCAGAAAGTAAAAAAGAAAATGTGTTATATCTGACCACTGTCCCCCCATGGTCCATCCTCTCCTCCTTTATTCACATCCCCACCCCTCCCCCCTGCTCCCCTGCTCCTTCTTACTCCAGATGCCTATACCCCATTGAGTACATATGCTGTTTCCTCTCCTAGCCTTCTCTGATGAGAGCAAAGGTTCCCTCATTTCCCCTTGCCTCTCCCCTTCCATATCATTGTAATAGCTCAATGTAATAAAAAAAATCTTATTATGTGAAATATCTTGGACTATTCCCCCTCTCCTTTTTCTTTCTCCCATTCCATTTCCCTTTTCTCCTATTGACTCCATTTTTACACCATATCTTATCTTCGAATTCAGCTTTCTCCTGTGCTTCAACTATAAAAGCTCCCTCTACCTGCTCTATTAACTGAGATGGTTCATATGAATATTATCAGTATCATTTTTCTATACATGCAGCTCATCCTCATTAAGTCCTTCATATTTTCCCCGCTCTCCTCCAATCTCCATGCTTCACCTGAGTCCTGTATCTGAAGATCAAACCTTCTGTTCAGCTCTGGCCATTCCAAAAGGAACCTTTGAAATTCCCCTGGTTCATTGAAAGTCCATCTTTTTCCCTGGAAGAGGACATTCAGCCTTGCTGGGCAGTTCATTCTTGGCTGCATTCTAAGCTCTTTTGCCTTCTGGTATATTGTATTCCAAGCCCTATGAGCTTCCAATGTAGTTGCTGCTACGTCCTGTGTGATCCTGACTGCAGCTCCGTGATATTTGAACTGTGTCCTTCTGGCTGCTTGTAATATTTTCTCTTTGACTTGGGAGTTCTGGAACTTGGCTATAATATTCCTGGAGGTTGGTTTTTTGGCATCTCTTTCTCAGGGGTTGGTGGATTCTCTCCATTTCTATTTTGCCCTCTGCTTCTAGAATATCAGGGCAATTTTCCTGTAGTAATTCTTTGAAAATGATGTCAAGGCTCTTTTCCTGATCATGACTTTCAGGTATTCCAATAATTTTCAAATTACCTTTCCTAAGTCTGTTTTCCATATCAGTTGTTTTTGCAATGAGATATTTCACATTTTCTTCTAATTTTTCATTTTTTTTTTGGTTTTGAAGTATTGATTCCTAATTTCTGGTAAATTCATCAATCTCCCTGAATTCTATTCTTTGTCTGAAGGATTTGTTCTCCTCAGAGAGTTTTCTTATCTCTTTTTCCATCTGGCCAATTTTTCTTTTTAAAGCATTCTTCTCCTCAATAACTTTTTGAACTGTTTTATCCATTTGACCTAAGCTGGTTTTTAGCATGCTATTTTCTTCAGAATTTTTTTGGATTTCCTTGACTAAGCTGCTGACTTCATTTTCATGTTTTTCCTGCATCTCTCTCCTTTCTTTTCCCAGTTTTTCTTCCAACTCCCTCATTTGATTTTCAAAGTCTTTTTTGAGCTCTTTCATAGCCTGAGCCCAATTTCTGTTTTTCTTGGAGTCTTTAGATGAAGGAGCCTATGCTTCCTCATCTTCAGACTGAGTATTTTGATCCTTCTTGGGCTCATTTGCAAAATATTTCTCAATGGTCTTCCTCTTGTTTCTTTGCTTGTTCATTTTCCCAGCCTGAGCCTGTTTTTTTGGGGTGCTTCCTGAACTCTTGGGACACTCCCACAAGGGTCTCAGTGTATGAGGCTCTGTCCTCCCTCCTGGTCTGTGAATGACCATATGCGCCCCCCTCTGCCACGGGCCAAGTTGGGGAGGGGGCTGCTGTTCTATGGGGGGGGCCTAGACTGTGATCAGGATCTGAATGTGGTCAGAGCCCCAGAGTCCTGTTCCAGAGGCAGAGGACAGAGCTCTGCAGTCTCTCTCTCTTCACTCCCCTCCCTCAGCTCAATGGGCTCATGCCCTGGGGGCTCCTGCTTACCAGCTCCCCTGCTTCTGTTTCCTGGATCAGGGCTGGGGAAAGTCCAAGCTGCTCACTGTGTGCCCTGAGGGCTGGGCTCCACGTGCTCGCTCTGGCAGAGGTCCCCCGCTGTTCCCCCACTTTGTGCCTGGTGCTCCCCGGGGTGCAGCTCAGGAGACTCCCCCACTGCTGTGAGCTGAGACTCCCAGCGCCCTGGGGCTGCCTCTGGGAGGCTGAAGTTCTTTGGCTCTGGCGGGCTGCCCCTCCGATCCCAGGGAGCAGAGCCTTTCTGCTCTTTTCCAGGTTACCTTGAGTAGGAGAACTGCCTCACTGGGACCCTTTGTGGGTTCTGTCTCTGGAAAGTTTAGTTAAGAGTCCTTAGCTGATGAGTTTTATCAGAGAGCTCCTAAGACTGGATCCCTTCATGTCGCCATCTTGGCTCCGCCCCCCTGAGGTGATTAGTTTTAACAGCAATAGGAAGATCAGAAAAAGTGGAGGTTTCAGAGAGAAGAGGTGGTATTTGAGAAGAGGTGGTATTTGATTTTAGATTATAAAGTCTTAGATTTTATTTTTTTGGCCTCAATAGAAAACATTCCCTTGGCAAACAATTTTTGATAAAGTTCATTAAATGATAGCCATAAACTATGGACCAATTTCATCTCTTCCTGTTCTTCTGTATGTTATTATGATAACAAAGATTCAAAAATCAAATTAATAAATATTTAGCAGTTAGCAGATTTGGTAAAGCAAACCACTTCTTTATTTTGGTTAGTCTGAAATACATAGTTGGAATCAGTTGGTTTAAAAGTGAATTATAATTCTTTTTCTATGTTGAATTGGATTTTATCATCTTATGTGATATGAGCATTTTTAAACATTTTTATTTGTTGTAATTATTAGAAATTTATTTATGAAAACTATTCCTGCCCTTTCTTTTTTTTCATTCCCTTAAGTGGTACATGATCAGCATTGTTCATATCTACAACCGTTGGAGAAATAGTGAAATACGATGTTATGTTAATGGTCAACTGGTTTCATATGGTGATATGGCCTGGCATGTTAACACAAATGATGTAAGTTTATTTTCTATTATTTTTAAGCTTTTTGTCTGTCACTTATTTTTACTATTTTGATGTGATAGAACTAAGATGGTGGTGGTCACTGTCTGAGAAGTTATCAATGAATATTGAAAAGTATATTTTATTTTTTAAGAAGAAAAATGCGAGCATTATGTTAAGAAAATTACTGCTAAAGGTTTATTTGATCTTAATTTTTAATTATGTCACTTATGTTTTATAGTAATGAAGGGAAAAAGTATTTTGTTTAGATGTCATTCAAAAATGCTACATTTGACACTGTATGTGTACTTTTTTATTTTTATGCAGAGCTATGATAAGTGCTTTCTTGGATCTTCAGAAACTGCTGATGCAAACAGAGTGTTCTGTGGTCAACTTGGTGCAGTTTACGTATTCAGTGAAGCACTCAACCCAGCACAGATATTTGCAATACATCAGTTAGGACCTGGATATAAGGTGGTAATTAGTATCTTATTAAAATTTTTATGAGTGATATGAAATTACAGATATAAAATGTTATATATTTAGTATAAGTTCTTTTTTAAATTAAAATAGAAGGAATAGTAATTTTTGGAATTAAAGTCTGACATTCTAAGATTTATATAATTTCCATTATCCTTTTCTTAAGCTTTTTTTTTTTTTGCTCCCATGTTCTTATGTGGTTACCCTTTATTGGATTTTATGATATTGATAAAGTATTTTGCAAATTTGCTATTCAAAAATAATAAACCTGATAAAGCTTATTTTTATGAGACTGGAAAAATAAATGTGAAAACAATGCAATAAAGAGAAAAAGTTCAAAAAAACTTGGGAACTGGACCACTACTGTAGATTTTTGTGATCATGTTTAACAAAACTCTAGAGTAATTTCCTGATGGATATTGGCTATAACTGTCAGTCTGACAGTTGAACATTGTAACAGAAAATTTTCATGGTTTGGCAAGAGTTGGGCATTTTGGTTTGGAAGATTGGATCTTAGAATTGAAAGAGAGCTTACAGTTTCCAAGTCTGTCTAAAACAAAATGAGAAAACCATCATGCATAGAAATTAAATGGCTTACTCAAGGTCAGAAGGTTAATATCAGATTTGGCAAAGGACCTCACTTCATCCCGATTTTTTAGTCCAGTGAGTTTTCTATCATACCACAGTGAATTCTTTGTTCTATGTTCTTATTTCATAGAGATGTTGCCACACATTGTACAGAGGTCACTTCCTGGAGAAAGGCCAGGAAATTCAAGTGATTGGGGAAAACTTGCAAAATAAGAACAAATAAAAAGTATCACTGTTGTTAAAGTTGATGTCATTAAAAGGTGTTTAAATGAGGTTTATTGTTTGTTGACACTTTGTGAAGAATGTGAGTGAATCAAATGGTCATAATGTTGGATTTTTTGCTTTGAATAAGTTTATTTTATGTAAAATAGTCATTTTTATTTTTCTATATTTATTTTCCAATTACATGCTAAAACAATTTTCAACATTCTTCTTTTTTCAAGCTTTTGAGTTCCGCATTTTTTTTTATTATGTTCCCTTCCCTCTCCCCTCCCCAGGGCAGCAAATATTCTGATATAGGTTAAACATACACACACTTATTTAACATATTTCCCTATTAGTCATGTTGTGAAAAAAAGAATTAGAATTAAGGGGGGGGGACCATGAGAAAGAAAGAAAACACAAAAGAGGTTTTAAAAAGTGAACATAGCATGCTTTTCTCTGCATTCAGAACCCATAGTTTGTCCTCTGGATGTGGATGGCATTGTCCATAGTAGGTCTCTCAGGATTGTTCGTGATCCCCGGCCTATATTTCACTCAGCATCTGTTCATGCAGGTCTTTCCAAGTTTGAAGTCAGGCTTGCTGCTCATGGTGTCTTTACAGCACAATAGTGCTTTATAACATTTATATACCACAACTTGTTTCATCATTCCCCAATTGATGGGCATTCCCCTCATTTTCCAGTTCTTTGCCTCTATAAAAAGAGATGCTATGAATATTTTTATAAATGTGTGTCTTTTCTCCCTTTTTTTTATGATCTCTTTGAGATATAGATCAAGTAGTGGTATTGCTGGATCAAAGAGTATGCACAGTTTTATTGAGAAAGTTCCAAATTGCTCTCCAGAATGGATGTATCAATTCATAGCTCCACCTACAGTGTGCATTAGTGCCCTGGCTGAGTTAATATAAAATGACAATTCTATCCAACCAAAAGAACTATCAAAGAACTATCTTACAGAGGTAGAAAAAGTATTAACAAAAGAATATCAAGAGAATTAATGTAAAAAAATGCAAAGGAAGGTAGCCTAGCTCTACCAGATCTAAAACCATATTATGAAGTGGCAATCATCAAAAGTACTGGATAAGAAATAGAGAAGTGGGAAGTGGATCAGAGGAATAAATTAGGTTAAAAAAAAACCCCAGTATTTAGTGACAATGGTAATTTACTGTTTGATAAATCCGTAAAATGTGGAACTCAAAAACTTAAAAAAAGGGTGAATGTTGAAAACTATCTTTGCATGTCATAGGAAAATAAATATAGAAAAGAAAAAAAACGACTATTTTACATAAAATAAACTGGGGTATAAACTCACTATTTGACACAAACTGATAGGAAACTTGGAAAGTAATATGGCAAAAACTAGGCATAAACCAACATTTCACACTTTATACCAAGAAAAGATAATGGATATGGGATTTAGACATATAGAGTTATACCTTAAACCAGTTAGGAGAAGAAGCAATAGTCTCTTTTCCAGAGATATAGAATGGAGAGAAGTTTATGAACAAAGTTAATAAATCGCAAAATAGATAATTTTGACTGCATTAAATTAGATTTTGCACAAATAAAACCAAGACAACCAAGATTAGAAGGAATGCATATAGATGTGAAATGATTTTCATAGCTAGTGTTTCTAATAAGACTCATTTCTACAATGTGAAGAGAATTGAGAAAACTGATTAAATTTATAAGAATATAAGTCATACTTCAATTAATAAGTGGTCAAAGGATATGAACAGGAAGTTTTCAGATGAAGAAATTAAAACTATCTATAGTCATGAAAAAAATCCTCCAAATCATTATTGATTGGAGAGAAACAAATTAAAACAACTCTGAGCTACCATAAAATTGCCTAAAATGACACAAAAAGGAAAATTATCATTGTTGGAGAGGATATGGGAAAAGTGGGACACTAATGCATTGACGGTGGAGTTGTGAACTGATCCAGTCATTTAAATAGATTTTGACTGATTGCTTGTATAGTTTTTTTGCTTTTCTTTTCCTTGATGTCAAAAATTGATGGTGTGGAAACTGTTTACCAATGTAGACCAGCATTTTGACTGTTATTTGGCTTTTCATAGTCTTAGAGTATTATCATGGACTTTGGGAGGTAAGTGATTCAGCCCTCACAAACAGGTTTTACATGCCTGTGGTGGTAGGACATGAACCTATAGCAGTCTTTCTGATTCCCAGGTTACTATTGTCTCATGACACCTTTGCTTTTATGTATGTGGTTTTATGTCTAATCAAAACATTTACCAGGCAGCAAAGCTTGTATTTTTAAGATGTAATCAGTGGGAAAATGGACCACTTAATAGGAATTCATAACAAGTTATAGCTGGAATACCTATATACATTAAATAAGAGAAAGTTGTGCTTAAGTTTTTTTTACACATCTTGTTTGGATTGTTTGGAACTGAATTTTTATTGGCCATTGTTTTCAATATTGAAGATTTGGTATCTGTTATTTAATTTTGGAGTTGGTGGAGAGGAATTGAGAAGAGTTAATAGGAATAGCTAATGTAAGAGCTACACCCTTTCTGTACATGTTCTCTTAACTGCCTTTCATATTGATAATTGCTGTTGCCTCCTTTTGTGTCATTTGGATGGCTATGTTTAATATTTACTTAGGATTCCCATTCATTCTAGTTATCCCATCATTTGCAGCAACAGTTGATGATAACTTCTCTTGCATTTACTTACCCTCTCTATTTGGTATAAATTCTCTGTCTCTTACTTTTTTCTTGCCTTATGAAATAATTTAAAGTTCTAACACATTGATTCTTGTTTTGTTAGTACCATATAACATTTACATGATATCTCTCTTAAGCGTTTAAGAGATTTAGAATGTTAAAATAACCTAAAGTGATTTTATCATTTGATTGCTTATTACATATTTCTACTCCACCATGATTTCTTTAGGATTGATCTTCTAAAGGCCTATTCCTTGGCTGATTTGCATATCAAAGACATAGCTAGGTTCTTTCCTTCCTAAACCTACCTCAAATCTTTTGAAATATTATGGGAGATGGAAAAAAATGAACTTTTTTCTTTATGTACTATTCCTAATTTATTTGGGGAGAAGATTCTAGGATTGGTTCCTCTCTCTCTCTCTCTCTCTCTCTCTTTCTCGATTTCTTCTAATGGATGATGAATAATCCTTCATAATTTAAATTGATGTACTGTAAGTCTGGTTTTGATTTTCAAATAATCAACCCTATGGTGCTATAATTTTTTTAATTATAACATCATTACCTCATTTAAATGAAAATTTTTGCTTCCATGATAAATCTAAGGGAATAATTGAGGAGGAAGGAACTAAAGTATAATTTATAAAAGTATAAAATATAATTTTAAGAGTAGAAAGTTAAATGGAGTTCAGAACAGACCAAATAAATGAATCCTAATTTTTCTATTTCTACTGAGACCTGATCAAGAAGATAAATAGACATTTCACTATTTGAAACATTTCATGCTTCAGAAGATTGTTTTATAATTATTTTACTCAAACTGGTTACAGTTCTTCTATTTCTTATTAGATGTTTTCCATGAATTATTGTGATCTTTAGAATTTATCACTGGACTCAAGTTTTGGAGATTGAACATTTGTGATATTCAGATACTGAATGTTTCTGAAAATATTTCTGCTATTCTGATATTATTTCTGAGCATTCTTATGATAGACTTATTCTCTGTGGACTTTTCATTACTAGGCCTTTTCCTGAAATCTTTTCAGTTTGATAGGAAATAATATAATTTAAGGTGACTTCTTTAAAAATAAGAGGTTGTAAATCATACTTTCAAATACTCCACCTATAAAAAGATTTTGGCATTCTCAACAGTTATACATATTTGGTTCAGGAATTTCAATTCTTAATTTTTTTCAATTTACATTTTTTGTTTCTTTATACATTACTAAAATAGTCTTGTTGTAAGAGTAAACATAATCCACCCTCCCCCTTCAAAAATTAAAAACCTCATGAGAAATAAAGTGAAAGAAAGAAAAAAATGTGCTTCAGTCTGTGTTCTGATACTATCAGCTCTGTCTTGGATGGATCACATTCTTTATCATAAGTACATCAGAGAAGTTACTTCCATCCACAGTTGCTGTTGCTGATTGTAATGCTCTCCATCCATTCCTTCCCCACTACCATCTATTATATTTTCTTTCTCCCTTCACTCTGTCCCTCTTCACATGCATGCTATGGGGCAGCCGAATAGCACAGTGGACAGAACACCAGCACCAGGGTCAGGAGGCCCCAAGCCTACATCCCACCCCAGAGACCCAGCAACCACCTAGCCCCTTGGTCCTGGACAGGCCACCCAATCCCACCACTTTACAAAAAAGTAAAAAATATCTGACTATCCTCTCCCAGATCTACCCTCCTATATCAGCCACAACCCCCTTCCCTTCCCCATCCCCTTTCTCTCCTTATTCTTTTAGATTTTTCTACCCTATTAAATATATAAGTTGTATCCTCTCTGAGTCATTTCTGATGAGAATGAAGGCTTCCTCATTCCCCCTTGCATCCCCCCCCTTACATACCATTGCACAAGCTATTTCTTGACTTTCCATTTCTCCCAGTACATTTCCCTTTCACCCATTGACTCCATTTTTACAGTATATTATACCTTCAAATTCAGCTCTCTCCTGTGTCTCAGCTATAAAAGGTCCTTCTAACTGCTCTAATAAATGAGAAGGATCATATGAGTATTATCAGTATCATCTTTCCATGAAGGGATACGCATCATCATCATCATTAAGTCCCTCATAATTTACCCTTCTCCTCCGTTCTCTATGCTTCACCTGAGTCCTGTACTTGAAGTTCAAACTTTCTGTTCATCTCTGGGTGTTTCAACATGAACATATGAAAGTTCCCTGTTTCATTGAAAATCCATCTTTTCCCCTGGAAGGGGATGTTCAGTTTTGCTGGATAGTTTATTCTCGGTTGTAATCTAAGCTCTTTTCCTTTTGGAATATTATATTCCAAGCCCTATGAGCCCTTAATGTAGTTGCTGCTAAGTCCTGTGTAATCATGACTATAACTCCATGATATTTGAATTGTTTGTTTTGGCTGCTTGTAATATTTTCTCTTTGACTTAGGAGCTTGGGACCTGGCTGTAAAAATAACCTGGAGGTTATTTTTTGGGGGATCTCTTTCTGGAGGACATCAGTGGATTCTCTCAATTTCTATTTTGCCCTCTGCTTCTAGGATCTCAGGGCAATTTTCCTGTAGAAAGTCTTTAAAGATGAAGTCAAGCCTCTTTTCCTCATCATGACTTTCAGGAAGCCCAATAATTTTTATATTGTCTCTTCTGGATCTGTTTTCCAGATCAGTTGTTTTTTCAGTGAGATATTTCACGTTTTCTTCTATTTGATATTGTTTTATTGTGTCTTGATTCCTCATAAAGTCATCAGTTTCCTTTAGCTCCATTCTACATTTGAAGGATTTGTCTTCCTCAGAAAGCTTTCTTATCTTTTCTATCTGGCCAATTCTGCTTTTTAAAGCATTCTTCATCCCATTAACTTTTTGGATTGCTTTTTCCATTTGACCTAAACTAGTTTTTAACATTATTTTCTTCAGTATTTTTTGGATCTCCTTGACTACACTGCTGACTTGGTTTTCATATTTTTCCTGCATCTCTCATTTCTCTTCCCAATTTTTCCTCTACCTCTCTTACTTGATTTTCAACCTCTTTTTTGAGCTCTATCATAGCCTGAGCCCAGCTCCTATATTTCTTGGAGGCTTTGGTTACAGAAGCATGGATTTTGTCTTCTGAGTGTGTGTTTTGATCCTCCATGGGACCAGAGTAATTGTCTATGGTCAGGTTCCTTTTTTTCCTGTTTACTCATTTCTCCAGCCTGTGCCTGCTTTGGGGGTGCTTCCTTTTGTGTATTATTGGAACACCCCTGCAAGGACCTTAGATCCTTTAAGGTCTTATGGGAGACTCTGTCTGCTCTCCTGGCCTGTGAATGACCACAAGATCACCCCTCTGCCCTAAAGTTGTGAGGAGGGTGGAGGATCCCTGCTCTATGACAGTATGGGGGGGGGCAGAGACTCAGACTGTGACCAGGGTCTGAATAAGGACAAAGCTTCAGAGTTCTGTCTGAGGAACAAAGGAGAAATCTCGACAGTTCCCCTCCACTGTCTTACCTTCTGTGGACTGAGCACTCAGGGAGCAGCTGCTGGGCGGCTGCTACTAGACGGCTCCACAGGCCTGCTTCCATTTCCTGGGATCTGGGCTGCATAGAGGACTGTGGCTGTGCTGAGGAGGGCCACGCTGGTCTGGGCTTTGTGCTCTCTCTGGCAGAGGTCTCCCCGCAGATCTTCCAAGTTGTGCTTGGTACTCCCTGGGGTGGCAGGACAGGAAACTGCTTCTGCTACCCTGGGACTGTTCCCAGAAGACTGGAGCTCCTTTACTCTGGCACAGTGATCCTGGCTGTGCTGCCGCCCCCCCTCTATCCTCATGGAACAGAGCCTTCCCATGATCTTCCAGGTTATCTTGGGCTGGAGAATTGCGTCACTGTCTCCAGAAAATTTAGTTAGAGGCATACTTTTAAGGTTTTTGAAATATTTTGGAGAAAACCCCTGGAAAAGCCTCTTCTCATGCCTCCATCTTCACTCCACCCCTCATGAAATTTTTAAAAAGCAGATAATCCTCTTTCTGAAATTATCAGTTAGCCCTACCAAAAAGACTTTCATAAGATCCTCTTTCACTCTCATTTATGAAAGGAGAGATATTCGCTAGTGGAGATCTGTTTAGATGTAGGGACAATTTTTTATTTTTGTTGGCTACTCATAATTTCTAGCTCCTTGCTTAATAAAAAATTAACAGTACTTAAGGCATTCTTTGGATATTATTGTAAAAAATTATAATAGGAATATCATATGCAAAAATAAATTTGTTAGTATAGCACTATTAGGATCATAAATTGCTTTGCTTAAAGCAACCCTTTGCTGTAGATAATGCAGCTATTACCTGTTTTACAGTTAAGAAAATTAAGACTTTGAAAGGTTAAATGACTTAAAATATCAGAAATTCTACAGGTAGTAAATGTGGAAGGCAGTGTTTAATCCCAATTTCAGTAATTTTTTATGTTGTGTCTTTGCTAATGCACATAGTATTTTAAACAAAAAAGTGTCAGAATTATTTTTCTGTTGTTTAATTTGATTGAAGAAATATTTAAAAGTATTATATATATATATATATATATATGAGAGAATGTTATAGATTTTGAGGATCAAAAGACAAAAATGAAATGCCCCTTATCCTTAAGAAACTTATGTTTTATAAAAGGATATAATATAAATACAAGGATAATTTATGAAGGGAGAGAATATGTCTGAGAGGATCAGGGAAAGGCTTTACTGAAGAAATATCACAGACTGAGCATTGGAGGAAGATAAAGTTACCATTTGGAAAGAACATTTCCAGATTTGGGATTGCTTATACAAGCACATTAAGATATGGAAAGATGAATAATAGTAAGGTGAAATAAAATTGGAAAAATAGTTGGAACCAGATTTTGGAAGGTCTTAAGTGCAACAGGTTGATTTTGTTATTTTATTGTTGTTTAGTCCATTTCAGTTTTGTCCTATTCTTCATGACCTCTTTTTGGGTTTTCCTGGCAAAATCCTGGAATTGTTTGCTTTTTTTCTTCCAGCTCATTTTACAGAGGAGGAAACTAAGTCAGACAGGGTCAAGTGATTTGCCCATGGTCTTAAAGTATCTGAATTCACATTTTAACTTAGATCTTCCTGATTCAGGCCTGGTACTGTTTTCTATAGTACAAGCTAGCTTTTTCAATAGAAAATATGATCTGGGGCAGCTAGGTGGCGCAATGGATAGAGGACCATCCTTGGAGTCAGGAGGACCTGAGTTCATTAGTTGTGTGTTAATCCCTTTGGCTTGCAAATACCAAAAGAATATGTATATGTATATGAGTTAGCTAGATCTATAGCAAGTGGAAAGACTCAGATCATTATATCCAAACAAAAGCTTATGAACATGGGTGACTAAAAAGATGGTGGTACACTTCAGCAGAAAAAGGAGAATTTGGAGGAGGGGTATGTTTGAGCAGGGGTAATGAAGATGAGTTCTGTTCCCAGGAGAGAGATATAATGAACTCTAGTGTAGGAGAGGCATTAGGGCTATATTCCTTGATCAGAGTTTCATCAGTGTAAAGATAATTTAATTGTTAGAAGTAGATATACATAGATGCAAATAAAAAGCAGATGTGCATTTATGTATCTGTTTATATATCTAATACAAAGATTAAAGTTAATAAAGAGAATGATTGGTGGGTCAGATGATAAGAGAATAAATTTAATCAAGGGCAGAAAGAGAAAAATAATTTTTTTTTTCTGGTGAAGATATAAAGGAATTAGATATAGGATATATGGAAACATGCTCTCATTTATTTTGAGTTAAAGTTGGAGATGAGGTCATCTTTTGTGGATGAGTAAGTTGTCAGGTAGCAAAAGAAGAAAAAGAGAACTTTGAATAGTTTTATCTTGGACAATGAAAAATTAAAGAATTTTTCTGTATTATTAAGGCCTGTTTTTGTTTGTATTGAATTCAGCTTGTTTCATAACTTTCCATTTGATTTCAGTAACTTGTGAGCAATTTAAATGTATTTCATATTTTTTATATCTGTGATTTTACATGTGGGGGTACTTTCATCAATACATATTCATCAATACAATTATCAATACATATTTGAACACTTGGTGTTTGGTACTTAAGTCTTTCAAATTACTCTGACCAGTCTGGTGATGATCTTTTGCAAACATAGCTAAGCCAGTCTTAGAACGATAATAAAAGATTTTCTCATTTGATTATACTTGATGGGGCTGGCATAACCTTAAAAAACACCCAGGGCCACCTCTGTATCCTGATGATGCATTACTTAGATGATGCATTATTTAGAGAACTTTAAATGTAGTAATGTTAAATTGCAATGATCATTTATTATATGTTTTGTCTTTCAGATTTAAAGAGTATAGATAAATGACAGTACTACTTAAATTAGCTTATTTTTTCAGTGCCATCTGAATCAGCCCACCAAATCATTATTTTGTAGAGCCCAAAACTATAATAATGAAAGAACAAAAGAATATTAAGGAAAATAATGAAAAAAATAGGAAAGAAGGAAACCAAATATCAAAATATTCTACAAAACAGTAAGCATCAAATTGACATGGTACTAGTTTAAAAAATAGGAAGACCAATCCATAGAAAAGATTAGGACTATACAGAAACTAAAGTAGCCTGAAGTTGGAATATCCAAGAAACCCCGACTATTGGATTCCAAACTCATTATTCAACAAATATTATTGAGAAATGTGAAGAGCAGTCTGGTAGAAATTAGACTTAAACTAGCAGTAAATCTCAGTTAAGTTCCAAATATATTATGTAAATATTTAAAAGTCACATGATAAATTAGAGAAACAAGTAAGATGGTTTTGGTCAGCTCCATGGAAAGGAGAAGAGTTAATGATCAAAAAGGGGTTTGGGGGAATGGCTAGGTGGCACAGTGGATAGAGCACTGGCCCTGGAGTCAGGAATACCTGAGTTCAAATCTGACCTCAGATACTTAATAATTACCTAGCTGTGTGGCCTTGGGCAAGCCACTTAACCCCATTGCCTTGCAAAATAAAGGGGGGGGGGGTGTTGAAAGAATAAAAAATCAGTGTTATTGTGTTGACAACAACTTGAGCCATATCTAAGCATTTCTAAAACTTTGTTAAATTTTCAGCATGCACATTTACACCTCAGAAATAGGACAAATATTACAAATAAGGGCTTGATTTATTGTTTTGTTGATTGTCTAGACATAAAGTAATGGAGAAATGCTAATAATGCAGATTAAACTTCAACTTTTGTCATTTGTATACTTTTTTTTCCCTGGAGAGCCATTTGTTAAATATTTAACTACATACTTTTGGACCAAATTGACAATTTACATTTCCTAAAATGTCTCCTAAAATGTTTTGAAATAGACAAAGCCAGTATTGTTAAAATGAGAAGGAAAATAGTTTACTAGGCAAAAAAAAAAATCATTGTATGAAATTTCTCTGATAAAGGTCTTATTTTTTTTTAAAGATTTTAAAGTAGGGGCGGCTAGGTGGAGTAGTAGATAAAGCACTGGCCTTGGAGTCAGGAGTACCTGGGTTCAAAACCATTCTCAGACGCTTAATAATTGCCTAGGTGTGTGGCCTTGGGCAAGCCACTTAACCCCATTTGCCTTGGAAAATCCTAAAAAAAAAATATATTAAAGTAATTAATATTAATGTAATTAATTCAGATTTATAAAAACAAGGAAGCAATTTGTCTGTTGACAAATGGTCAAAAGATTTGAATAGAAAGTTTTCAGATTAAGAAATCCAAACTAGCACAAAACCATAAGGAAAAGTTCTGATTCACTAACAGAGATGCCAATTAAATCAACTCTGTTCCATCTCATTGGCAAGGATGACATAAAAGGAAAATTACATATTGAAATAAGTATAGTGTTATGTTATGGAACTGTGAAATAGGCTAGCCTTTCTGGAAAACAATTTGGAACGTTGCCTTTAAAATTGCTGAACTCTGCATACATTTTGACCCAGTTGGTATCACTGCCAGAAGACAAAAAAGAAAAACACCTCTTTGTCTGTGTGTGTGTGTGTGTGTGTGTGTGTGTGTGCTGCATTTGTTCTTTTTATAATATCTAATAACTAGAAATAAGTGAGTGTTTATCACTAGGGGAATGACTGAAACAATTATACTTTGGGAATGTAATGAAATACTGTTGTGTCATAAGAAATGAATAAAGGAAAATTTAAAAGAAACCTCAGAAGGGTTATATGGACTAATGTAGAAACAAATAAAATAATCAAAACTGAGAGAACAATTCATATAACAACATACTTCTGAAGTATTTGAGCATTTTGATGAATGCAAGACCAATCATAGTTCCAGAGGACTAATGATGGTACATGCTTAGAATGCATGGATCAGACACCCATTTTGTGACATGGAGAGTGATGAAATTTATCTTGTTTGTTACTTTAACTGTGCATATATATATTTTTTTAACAAGACTTTTGTTTTACAAAGCAAAAGTTTCAGGGAGAGAAAGTAAATGCTTGTCAGTTAAAAAAAGTCAATATTATAGGTTACTTTTAATTTCAGAATATTTATTTTCCTATTTTTTTTTTTTACAGAGCACTTTCAAATTTAAATCTGAAAGTGATATTCACCTTGCTGAACATCATAAACAGGTTCTATATGATGGGAAACTTGCAAGTAGTATTGCCTTTACATATAATGCTAAGGCTACTGATGCTCAACTATGTCTAGAATCATCACCCAAAGAAAATACATCTATTTTTGTACACTCCCCACATGCTCTCATGCTCCAGGTGGGTTTTCATGCTCTATTCAATATGAAAATGATAATAATCTAATATGTGCTATTAACCTTTCTCCTCTTTTATTTGTTTTGTCTAAGTTTAATTATTGTCTTCCATTTTCTTGGCATAGGATTTTCTTCGATTTCAAAATTTACCTTATCAATTTTTAGTGGCAAATGTATCTTTTATTGCTTAGTGATGGTATCTAGTTTAATTTAATTAGTTTCATTGAAATACATTTAACATTTTTATTGCTAGCTGAATATATCCCTAGTTATTTAATGATAGTAATATGGTATATGACATATCAATCTGCTGTCAGAGTCTCCTGGATTCATGTCCCAATTCTGACACCTTACCAGCATGATATTGGACAAGTTTTTTATAGAATCAGAGAATTTAAGGGTAGGAAAGGATCTCAGAGGCCATCTAGGCCAACTCATATATTGAGGTTTAATTTTTAGGAGTCCTAATTTTTTCCATCTGTAAAACGATGGAATGATCTAGAGAGCCTGTCAGGTCCCTTCTTGATCTGCCTCCAACTCAATATATGATCCTACTTATATTTTTTAAATTATATTGTTATAAATTATATGCACTATAATATTCCATATTTACATATGACTAAAATTTACAGGCTATTTTAAAAAAAATGTTACATTTTATTATAACATTATAGTGTTATACTGTTTATTAATAGATGGTAGTATGTGTTTAGAGAGAATATTAATTCAGTATTTAATGTATTTTTTAAATATAGGATGTGAAAGCTATAGTAACACACTCAATTCACAGTGCAATTCACTCAATTGGAGGTATTCAAGTACTTTTTCCTCTTTTTGCACAACTGGACAATCGTCAACTCAATGATAGTCAAATGGAAACAACAGTCTGGTAAGTTTTCTTTGATATATATGTATAAAAATTTTGATATTTAATGTTTGGAGAACATTTATGGTATATTTAAAAAGAAAACCATATCATAAAACCTGATTCTTGACTATTAAAATGATAATATACAATTTTAAAGACACTCAGATTTTCCTAACTAGCTGAAGGGAGGACTTGTTAGCTATAATTTAGAGTAAAAGTTTAGAACTAGGCTTACATTCGCAAGGTTTTTGTTTGAGTTACGTATAGGTGTTGTGTTTACTTGAAAAGAATACCAGAGAAAATGTTTATCTATTTTATATAATGATTTGACTGAAAGATAAATAATTTTATCGCAATGAAATTCCTTTGTTATGCTGTTCTTAGGACACAGGGCAAGAAGGATATTGATAAGTGCTGGGATTTTTCATACTTTGGCTATTTGCAGTTACATTTCAGGGAATTCATGACATGACCATGTTTTTTATAATATCATGTAATGATAGTTTTTAGTGGAGACCTCTTATGATTGTTAGAAGCAAATTCTTAAAAGTTGTTTTTGTATTTAAAAATAATTCAGTTAATGCATTCCAATTTAATGTTACACATTAGAATAATATATGCTACAAATAAATTATGAAGTGAGAGATCCTGTATGTGAAATTTTAATTACTGTTAGGTTAATTTAAAACGGAATTGATATATAGGAGCATCAGTACTTTACTTAGATACCAGTTAAGGAAAATGTTTTAAATTTATATACATGTATAGGGTGCCCATATTTGATAATTTTTGAATTGGAGAAAAATTGATAAAATTAGGTTATAAAGAAATTATTCTATGATTCTGTGTCTTGATTATTTAGCTTATAACAGTGCATTATAGCAATCTCAACAATATTGCCCCATAATAGAAATATTACATATATTTCAATCAAATAACAGAGAATGAACAAAAAGTGACACTAAAGTAAATCTTGCAACTTATATCTAGTGTTCATGTAGCAATATGTTACATAAAGAAAATCAGTAATTCTGTGATTTGTTCCTACTGTGATAAAAACTTGATATGAGACTTTTATTATTGTTGTGACCTTTATGTTTTTACTATAGGAAGGATACTTTTTTCTTTCTTGATTTATTGAGAGATGTACTTAATGATAATTTGATGTAGTTGAAGTGCTCTGAACAGAATTTCTAATACAAAAATAGTTGATAATGAAATTCTGTTACTTATATTTGCCCTGAAATAATTTAGATCATAATTTTTTTTGTCATCGGTCTTGCATATATTAAATGTTTACTATGTGCACAGAGCTGAACTAAAGACTAAATAATACAATTTGAGGATTAGGGGAAATAATTAGCAATATAACGTATTTGATTTTGTGCCTCATCAAGAAGATAACATATAACTGATCATGGATTGTTTTTTACACACTTAAAAATGAAAGGGTCTTCAGTTATTTAACTATTCCTTTGCCTCAAGGCAGGACTATAGATTTAATATATTGTTGTCATTGACAATTCTTTAAAAATCTGAAGATAAGTTTTTGCCACCTTACTTGCAATCTTTCTCAGTTTTAAACTTACCATTATATAAAGATGTGAATTCGTGTGTGTGTGTGTGTATGCACACACATATATTTGTGTATATGTGTGTGTATATGATTATATATATATGTGTGTGTGTGTATCTGTATCTGTATGTGTATGTATATGTATGTGTATATGTATATGTTTATATATATGTATATAACACCTAAATATCTCTGGTCTTGTCTTTGTATTAAGGAAGAGGAAAAAAGGGACAACTAGAATATTTTAGTGTTCAAACGCTTCCTTTCCCCCTTCCTGTTTTTTAACCTGAGAAACTTATCTCTTTGAAGCTTCTCTGTTTTGATTAGGATATATGCTTGAAGCTATCATCTTATAAGACTATCGTTTAATTCTTAGACCTATATTTTGTTTTATGACTACTGTTGTGTCTTCTTATGTGATTAATTCTTTTTTGTAGAATTGTTAGTTTTCTTGACTACCATATAAATTGATATCTGGGGGTATAGTTTATATATATACATATATATGTATATACATATATATGTATATATATTAATTAGTCTAATAGCAACAGGATCTTCCTGTACTTAAAGGCCATATGTATGTGGCCATAAGCCAAGAATCTTTAGCACTTCCTGATTCAAAATATAATATATCCTTTTCGAATTGGAAGGCCCTTTGAGAAGACAGTCATTCTTCTTTTAGTCAGAATCATTCCTAATGATCTCTTTTATTTTTAAAATTCTTGGGAGAAGATTTTGGTAAACAGTCTTTTTATATTTCATTCTAATGCATAATGGAACTCATTTTGAGGAAATTCTTTGTTCTCACCCAGAAGCCATCTATAAGGAATTTGAATTCTTATTTTTTGTAAAAGATTATCTATCACCTGTTCTATTGAAGAAAAATGTGATTTGAGGAAATAAACCTAATTTCAGTATTGTAGAATGTTAACCCTTTGACTTCTTATTTCAACATAATACGAATGTATTAGTTCCCATGCCACTTCCTGAATACTTCCAGAGTAGTCCTTTCACAATTCTCATCCCTCATTCCCCTTTTGTCTTTTTGCTTGCCACCTGCTGGTGGCAAATAAGAGTAGTACTTTGAATTTCTTTGGATCTAAATTTATTCTATACCAGAAACAAAGTCAGTCTGTGTTTGAGACCAGAAAAGGTTAGATTGTTTTAAAAGGTTGATAGATTATGCCAATAATTCCTTTTATTTTCACTTCATCTCTAAAGACTGAATTTTATTTTAGTGAACTTTTTGATGGTTTTAGAATAATTATTTTATTTTTAAGATTGAGTAATCTAATTGTGTAGAAGGAATTATAAAAGTTTAGTGTGAAACAAAATATCCAAAAGGACAATAGTTCTTTTTTCCTTTATGTTATTAGAGATTGTAATGCTTTTATCAAGAACATTTTCTTTTTTGGAATATTGCACAATGGTGTAGAAATTTATTGTGTGGAATGGTTTATCTTCTTTAAGAGACTGTATGATTCTATTCAGTCTTAACAATTTGATTTTCAGAAGGTATTTTATGTCATTAATGACTTGAATATTTTATTTGGTCATATGTATTGACATAAAATTCCTATTTTCAGGCCAATTTATGCATGAGGTTATTGTAATGGTGATGATAATTTATTTTGAATCATTTACCTTTTTTCCTCTATCTTGTTGGCTAAAAATCTTACTTGATAACCCGAGATTGAGATGGCAGGAGGGATCTATAGGTGAATACTGTGTTTGTTTAAGTTTTTTTCTCACATTTCTATTTTTTATTTCAATTAATATTTTCTCTACTTCCCAACTCAGTCCCTAATTTAAAGATAGAGACCTTGTAAAATATGTATAGTTAAGCAAAACAAATTCCACCATTGTCCATGTCCAAAAATGTATGTCTCAATCTGTATCTTGAATCCTTCTCTAGTGTGTTAGATGAGTAGCATAGATCATCATCAAAGTTTTGATATCATGGTCATCACATTATAATTCTTAAGGCAGACAATAGCAGTAACATTTCTTTGTACTCTTACCTAGCAATTACAGTTTCTTACATCTACGACTCTTTTGAAATGGCTTGACTGTATCATCTGTTTCTATCTTCAATACTAATAAATTGACTTTGGGTTGATAAAAATAAGACAAAAGAATTAATTGCTTGATAGAAATAGGGTAGTGTAATATATGATAGCTTTTCTTATTATGATTGCATTGGTGTGAATAAATTAATATATTTCCTCTTTCTTCTCCCCACACATTCCTTCCAAACTGAATCGTATCCTTCTAATCTTTTGAATATTTGGCCCTTGGGATTTGGGCTTTGGACTGGAAGAAATATTGATAAGGGAAATCAAGGTTCCACAGGGAGATCTGGGAACTGCTTTTATATGGTCATAATCAAGATCAATTAAAGATCTCACAAAAATCACATATGGATATTGAAACACAACTGGAGGAGAAAGGAAAAGTCAATAAATACAAATTTTAAATGTCACAGTGTAATATGTGAAAAATATTTTGAATGTTGAAGGAAAGTATTTTTTAAAACTGTATTTGAGCTTATTTTTAAATAAAGTCATAGAAGATGAACCTTTGGAGTTTTAAATAAGGAACTGATTAGAAAAAAGAAGTGTATTGTTCAAAACCTGTTTTGTAGTTTTCTTCCTTTTAGGTCACACTTTAGTAATTAAAATAGAATTTTATGTACAGTATTGGCTATGAGGCTGGAATATAGTATTCATAAGTTTATTTTGGGTCTGATTGAACTATGTGAAGTTGGGTTATGGTTAGTCCAACATGTAGCTTTTCTGGGTTTGATTTTGTTTGCCTGAATTGTTCATTATAATTTAAGGTTTTGTGAAATGAATTATTTATTGTCAGTGAAATTAGTTCTTAAAGGAACCATGCCAGTCTTATGGTAAAGCAGAAAACTTTTCACTCTGAAAGTTTATAGGATTGATGAGTTTACATTTTTGATACCAGCATTTTTCTTAGATTGAGAGCATATCCTGATAACTGCCCTTTAAAGAGCTGCTAAACAGTAATGATTTCAGCCAGTTTGTTTTATGATCTGATTTCCTTTGTTCTTCTGAACCTAGAAAATTCAAAAACTATTTAATCATCTCCTCAGTAATTAAAAAAAATTCAGTCAATTAATAAGCAATTCTTTAATATTCACCATGTGCCACATACTGTGCTAAACTTTGAGGAGGCAAAATAAAAAAACAGACATCTACTATCCAAAATCAACTTGTTGCCTTCTTTTCTAAGATATGTTTTAAATCATAAAAAGAAAGAGGAACAAAATTAATGTCCTATTTGAATTAATTACTTTTCTTATGGGGGGCTCTTAAATGAGAAAAGTAAATTAAAGTACTTTATTTCCAAAGAGACTTTTTCTTTTTTTCTTTTTAAATTTAAGGCAATGGAGGTAAGTGACTTGCCCAAGGTCACACAGCTAGGCAATTATTAAGGATTTGAGGCCAGATTTGAACTCAGTCTTCCTGACTCCAGGGCTGGTGCTCTAATCACTTTGCCACCTAGCTTCCCTGAGATTTTATTTATTTTATTTATTTTAGGGGGTTTTTTTGGAAATGGAGTTAAGTGGCTTGCCCAAGGCCACACAGCTAGGTAATTGTTAAGTGTCTGAGTCTGGATTTGAACTAAGGTACTCCTGACTCCAGGGCCAGCACTCTAATCACTATGCCACCTAGCTGCCCCGCCCTGAGATTTAAAATAAAATTTCTTTTGTAATTTTATTTTAAATCTCAGGGCGTCTTTATTTTTAAATATATTTTATCCAAATAATTTTGAACCCTGAATTTTAGTTATCATTTTTTGTTTTATCTTTCTGATTTTTAAATTTGTATAATTGAGATGAAAGTTTTTTGTTGTATAAAGCAAATGAAATATGCCAAATGTATAGAAAAAGGTAACTAAGAAATTCTTTCAGGGCAGCTTGGTGGGACAGTGAATAGAGCACTGTCCCTCATGTCAGGAGGACCTGAGTTAACATCTGGCCTCTGACACTTCTTACTTACTTAACTGTATGACTTTGGGCAAATCACTTAATCCCATTGCTTTGCAAAACAACAAAAATTCTTTCAGATTTCAGTGCAATAAAATGGAATTTATATGCAAATTAGTTTGTAAAACATAAATTACATTGATTAGTCTATTTGAAACAATGCAGAGAATTTAATGCAATATTCACAAAGTAACTTTTATTTTTGAAATTACTTCTTTCCCTCTGAGGGATTATATTTGTATTTAAAAAAAATCTTAAAAATTTCAATTCCTTGATAGCAAATTTAGATGCCATTGATTCCAATGATCAATAATAGCTTCTTCATAATAAGATTGACTATCTTAGGCTTGATTGAGCCATATGTGAGTCTCAATATATTATATATATTGAAACTCACATTATATATAATTAAAAGCTCCTAAATTCTATTAATTTAACTTCTTGGATTGTTTCCCCTGCAGTATGACTAATTCATATTTCCTTACTGTATTATTTCAACCATTTTCAGAGGATTTCAACTGATTTATAGAGGAGTAACAACTGGTTTTTCTTCTCTGCTGATACAATAACTTATCACTCTTCTGTGAGTGGTTACAGAAAGAAAAACATCAAAATTATTTCACCAACTTTGAGCTTCAACTGAACATTATTCAGTTGACATAAAAATAGGAGAAAGATTGTTTATAATAAGTCTTTACCTGATTACATTCAAGCTGTCTCAGTGGAAACACATGAACATTTCCTATAATACTTGAAGCTAATAAGAGTGACTAACTCCAACCTGCCTGTTCTCTTTCTTTTGTCCTCTCTTACCTATCAGTGCAGGAGTGTATACTGTAGATGTTCACAATTAGAAACGAACTCAGGTCATTTAGGTTAACCTCTTTCTAATTAGGACCATCCTGAGAAGTAGGCATCCATCTTCAATTGTAAGACTTCCTTTGAAGTCAGTTCAAATAATTATTGTCAGGAAGTTTGCATATATTAAGCATACACTGTTCTGAGAAGCACTGGGAATACAAAGAAAAAGCAAAAGAATGCCCTGTCTTCAAGGGGTTCATAATCTAATGGAATGAGAAACCATCCAAATAGCTATGAACAAACAGTATAAAGAAAAATTAGAGATAATCCATAGAGAGAAGACACTAGCTTTATGGTGAATCAGGAAATGCTTCTTGTAGAGGGTAGACTTTTAATTGGGTCTTAAAGGAAGCTAGATAATTTTGGAAGTAGAGATGAGAAGGGAAAAATGCGCCAAGGACAGGAGAGAGCCACATAATAGCTGGAGTTGAGAGAGTTTGAGGAACAGTAAAGAGGTCAGTGTAGGTGGATCATAGAGGTCTTGGTGGTGACTAAAATGTGATGTATTGGGAAAGATAGGAAGAAACAAGATTTTGGAAGATGTTAAAACCAAATAGAGGCTTTTATATTTTATCATGAAGGTAATAGGGAACTACTAGTATTTACTGAAGGCGAAGGTAACACAGTCAGACCTTGAGCTTTATTTGGGATGAGAATTTGAAAACCAAGTGATTTGGATAAGAATTGGGAGAGACTTGTGACAGGAAGACCAGCCAGCGGGCTATTTCAATAAAATCGATGTGAGGGAATGAGAGGCTTATACCAGGATGGTAACAGTGTTAGAGTATCAAAAGGAATTTGTCTAAGAAATTTTATGGAGATAGAAATGACAGGTCTTCTCCACTGATTGGAATAGAATGGAGGTGAAACAGATTGAGTTTAGGATGACATCAAGGTTGTGAGCCCAGATCACTTGGATATTAGTGAACAACATTGGCAAAGGCCAAGAGGTATAAGGACTGAGAAGAGCCAATGTAGATTTGAGGCAAGGAGATCAACTAAGTAGATCTGCAATAGCCCAGGCATGAGGGGATGAGGGTGCCTTACATTGCCAATGTCAAAAGAGAGGATGGGACATATATAACTAATATTAAGAATTTAGAAATGATAGAACTTGACAGCTGATTGGATATGAAGTAATGAGAGAGATTGAGGTATTGGAATTGACCTCTCAGAGTCTTGAGAGACTGGGAACATCGTAGTACCCTTGACTTCTCAAATTTTGGAAAGCCCCGATTATTAGGAAATATAGAATATTGAAAAGATTAGTTTCCTAGGTTCCAAATAGTATTCCATTTGGATAAGAATTGACAATGTTTCGTCACAAACAAGTGTAGATTCCAACATCCATAGTAAGTAATTAGGGTCACAGCCTTCAAAACTGAATCTGGGACAGTTATACAAAACCAAACCATAAAACTGCAATTTATTCATTAAATACATGTTTAAATTTCACCTTCATTTTCTCCTTTCCATATTTGTTTTCTCAAAAGCAGTTTTCAAAATTGAAAGGAAAAATTATTCCCCAAAGTGTATTTGTATTGGAATAGTTTATTGTTTATTGATGTCCAAGTCAGAATTTTATGTGCATGTAGCATAAAATACATAAGTGAAAATGAATATACTTTAAAATACTAGCAAGTCCTAAGTTTTATAAGGATAAGATTTTAGAATTGCAAGAAAGAAGAAAGTAAGAAGCCTAAATTATAGGAAATGAATGATGGGAAGAGACAAGTTATTCCTTATCCTATCCTATTGGTTGGGGTAGTTAGCAGAACCTTTTGTGAGTCTTGTTCATTGCTTTATATTAGTTTGTTATTAAATAGGACTAAACAAATTTTTAAAAATACCATGCATATTTTATATTTTTTAGATAAAGATCTCTGAAATAATCTGAAGACTATGCAGAGTTAACACCTTTGCCCTATTTACGTTTGTCATTTTTATGCATTCAATTAGCAAATATTTATTATATTCTTGATTTGTACAAAGCACTATGCTAATTTCTGATATGAAACATTAGTAAGAATATTGTCATGGAGCTTTTAATCTAATAGAAACATTACAATAATATTTTCACTAGCTTTTTTTGGCCTGTTTCATTATTTTATTCTTTGAATCTGACTCATTTTTGCTTCATTCTTTTTTTCCCTCAGTTGATTGTTCAGAAAAGCCTTGAGAAATATTTTGAGTCAAATAATGTATGTATCATTATTCATGTGTGTGTATTTGTGGTGTATGTATAATGATTTGAAAATCTTACTTTATACAGATAGCACCTTAGCCACCTTTTATTACAGCGACTTTTCTTTTAGTTCCTTTCACATCTCAATCTTTATATTTTCATTGAACTTCTTTGTTTAGTAATAGTTCTATTTAATTAGTTACAGCCCTTTATTTGACTCTCAAAAGTATTAATTTTAAGGTTACCTATGTTCTTCATTACTAGCATTTTCCGTTTTTAAAAATATTATAGAATTATCATAGTGAATAGAAACACACTGAAATCTAAATTTACAAAACATGAAATTAAGCCATAATTTTTCGCTTTAAAGAAATATAAATGTTAGGTTTTTTTTTAAATAAGCAACTCACTTAGTTAATTTAAAATAAGGCATCGAGATTTGATTAGAGTCCCAAACTTGGAGTCAGAAAGACCTGAATTCAAATTTGGCCTCAGCTTTCTACTAGTCGTTAGACCCTGGGTAAGTCACTAACCTTTATTAGTCTATATATTTATCTGTAAAATGGGAATAATAATAATAATAATAATAATAATAATAATAATAATAATAAGACTCATTTCTCAGGGTTGTTGTGAGGTTAAAATGAGGTAATAATTGTAAAACAGCATAATTTCTGACATGAAGAAAGCACTGTAAAATGTTAACCATTTATGTAAAATGTTAGCTATTATTAAAATGCTATTGTAAAAATTCATTTAGATGTAAACTTTGAGTAATACATATTTTGAATAAAAGAAGGACCTCCTCTGCATATTCTATGAACACTGAGCCTGTCAACAAGCATTTATCAAGTGCTTATACCTTGCTTAGGCAGACTGTTGATTATTAGGGATTTAAAGAAAAGCAAAAACAACCCTTGCCCTATCCACACTTGCATTGTGATGGGGAAGAAAGCATGTAAATAGCTTTAAAGTCAATTCATTATTTTTTTCTCTTTGTTTACTCTTATTTAGGAAGTTCTGCATGTCATAGTGCTTATACACAAACCACTTTAAATTTAGATATTTAGTGAATATTTAAATTAGCATTAATTAGCCTCAATAAATTAAAATGAATATTAAAATGAATATTTAATAAACTTAAAATTTAGAATTCTGTTCACTGCATTTAGTAATTCTTTCAAAAAGTAATTGTTTTGGGGACAGATAGGTGACTCAGTGGATAGAGCACTGGCCCAGGAATCAGGAGGACCTGAGTTCAAAGCCAGCCTCAGACACTTTAATAATTGCCTAGCTGTGTGGGCAAGTCACTTAACTCCATTGCCTTAAATAAATAAAAACTTTTTAAAAAGTAATTTCTTTTTGGCATGATTCATTTTAAGATGTATATGGCAGATTATTATTGTTCAAGAACCAGGCCTCTGGATATTTATTGTTTATTAAAATTCTTTTAGTTGCTTTAGTTACTGAGGTTGGAGATATAATCCTTTCCTAGTTTTATTTTTTTTATTTAAAATATCTTTATTTTCATTATAATATATATTCAATACAATATATATTCATTATAATATATATATATATATAATATAAATGAATTTCCTAAAAAAGCATTTTTATTATTAATCACTTCTACTTGCTCTATTTGACTTTTTTTAGAGGCATTTATAGATTTTTTTTCTATTTTGCTTTCTTTGTACAGGTAATCTATTATAGTTGATTAACTCAGATAATGTCTTTGTTTACCTGTTCCCTTAAAATTTTTGTTTGTTTTTGTTTTGGTCCTGAAAGTTCATTACAATACCACTTTGGCTTAATCATTGTATGTGTATTTTTTTCACCATTAAGAATACTTTGCATTCTCTTGTTTCATAAAATTTTGATCAATTAACTATTTCATGGGACAGAAACTAAGAAGATATTAGACATGCTGAACAGAATTTGTCTTATTTAATTTCATTTTTGTATTTAGGACACCATAGCGAGATACTCAAATTATTATTTAATTTATTACAGCATGAGTAATCTATTATATGTTTTATTACATGCAATATTTTTATTATTCTTCATAGGCATTCAGGGAGGAAGAAGAACTGAAAATATGTAGCTAAAATATTGTGATTTTCTTCTCCTTCTTTGAATCTGGGGAGCCCACCCCAGACCTTTGTTGGAGCTAACTTTAATAAGAGTTGATTCTTTGGTGACCTTTGAAAATAAATATGTTGTCAAAAGTCATTCAGTTTAATTCTCAGGAAGAGAAAGGAACAGATTGTATACTGGTTCTTGGGTTAAACTATGGATTTCCTGAGAAACTTTATTAAACAGTATGTCATCTTGAAGTTCTCTTGAAGAGCCCTTGTTTCACTGTATAGGAGAAACCATTTATTGGTTGCCAGGCTCATTTTTAGAAAGTGGAAACTTTAGCCCAGACATTTTGAAATCCACTTGACAAGAACTACCACTGATTGCTAGAGAAAAGGTGATAAGACCTATACATTTTTTTCCAACATATAATGAGTGTAATAGGCAGATGTATGAATTTTGATAATAATGTATTCTCATCCACCAAAATAACTCTTCAAATTTTCCTACTTAGCAGATTGTATTAATAAATATTGATGGCAGAATCAAAAGACTGTGAGATGGGATCATTTATCATTAGTGAGGATTAATTTAGTCTGGTGTCATTCCTAATGCCTAGCTGAGATGTGATGAGGGGAAAAAGTATTTAGATTTGGGTAGAGGGAAGCAAAAGAATAAGAAGTAACTGTTGTCCATGAGACCCTTTGGGATAAGATAGCACTAAATGGGAGCCTTCTATGCCTGCTATATACTTTAATGATATGTGATTTATTGATGTGAATATTCTTACACTAATGAAGATTGCAAATTCTTCCATACATTTTGTATATTGACTGTATGAGTTTCCTATACTCATTCTGTGAGTTGAGGATTCCTAACATCTTGTGACCAAAATATATCCCCCAACACCAAACTATGACCTTTAGCCTGTCTGTGATCAGTCATTGAGTGTTGGGTTCCAAATATGCGTAGGTTTACTTTCCAATGTAGCATGTAATCATGTAATCAAAACTTTTCCAACTTAGCTGGATCTGCCAGAATTGTGGAGTAGTGAAATGATTGCCAGATTTAAATTCAAAACCTAGTTTTCCATCTCAGCCTTCCCATTTATTAATGGTGTGACTTTGGGCAAGTGACTTTCCTCTGGATTTGAATTATTTAAACTTTCAAATGAAAGCATTGGATAATGGATATACAGCATTCCTTCCTCCACCAATCTTATCTGTGATTCACTGGAATAGCTTTAAAAAATTGAATATCTCTTCATTAAAGTATTTTTTATGTCAGGTATAGCAGGCATATATGCGCATCATTAAATGTTTTTATCAAATGCAAAAAACTACATATCTGTAAATCAAGATTACATATATCTTGATTTTCCGTTTTATCAGTAGAAAAGATGATTGTGTATCCCTTTGTAGGTTACCATTCTGGTCAGCTACATAAACATGGATTCTACCACCATGGAATTCTTGTCAGTCAGTCCCCTTTAAATTTTTAGATTAAAGTGGCTGAAGAAACATCTGGTTAACTAATGAAAGGCCTAGAGCTGAGTTGTCAAACTTAGTGCCTGCAAAACACCTTAAGTGAGAGTATGAGCTACATTAAAATGTTGTTAGGATATGTTTAGGAAAACAAATAAAAAATACAACACAATGTTAATTTGTGTTTTTTCTAGGGTCAGTTTGATTCTACTGATGTAGAATTCTCTAAGCATCAGTGCCAGCATCTGCTTACTGCTGAGAATACAAAGAAAAAAATAACCATGATTTTAAGAGTAAGAAAAGGACAGCGAAAGCAAATGAATTATTTTCTCTGGTAGTGAACTACTTTAAGATAGTTGTCTTCAGTATGGTCCCTTGTGATGTATTCATCTAAAATTGAGGACAACATATAGTTATCAATACTTGTTTTAAGTCTTTCTTTCATTATTGAACTGTTAACGAATCTTTTGCAATTATATAAACTTTCAAAAGAATTGAGTAATTGGGGGAAAATTTTTCTTCAATGTTATGTAACCTAGTCGTGCTGTCTTTCTTCTTGATGGTACCTTAGTAGGCAGTAGAATAGAAGGCATCAGGTAATTCCTCAGATCAGTTCATTCTCACATTCTAGAGAGTAGAATATGTATATGTTACCTAACAATTTTTCTAAAGCATTTATTAGTGCTGAAGCTAATTGGACATTCTGCATATAACAAAGTAAAGCTTAATTGTGTTTCCCCTCTTCCTTTTGCCTACAGTATTTGAATTCCCTTTGAAACTTTTTATTCCAAACTTAAAGAATTTACTGATCAATTATCTATTACTCTAGTAGATTTGATCAGTCTTAAAAATGACTTTAAGCTTCTAAATATATTTAAAAAGGAGAAATCACAAATATCATAATTCATTTTAATGAGTTTCTCTCCATTTAAAAATTAAATAGCATCTGTTGAGGTGTTCTCTCTATACTACTTACCAGTAGCAATTCAAAAAGCAAATTAAACAGTTTTTCTGCCCTTTAGCAGCTTTCTTCATATTATTACTGACATTGATTTCTTATTTAAGTCAAAAGGTTTACAAATGCATTTTTTTCCATAGTATTTTGTTTCATGTAATAATTGAGAAGTCAACATTTCCTCAAGCTCTGGAGATTATGGTTACCATGTGTAAAATTTATCTATCATTTCTCATTGATAATTATATTAAACAATAAAAATTTATATGAGTAATTTCTAAATAGCTATTAAAGAATCCATATTTATTAGGTTTTTAGTAGCATTAAAATATAGCTTAAAGTTCAAGTAGAACTTGTGCTTACACATAGTTTCTGAATGTTTTCTGAGTATTTTGCATGAATACTAGAAATATAATAGTATCTATGAATAATAGACTAGAGAGCAATAGACAAAGGCAATAAACAAGAAACTTGGTGGGGGGGGAGGATTGTCATTCTGTCTTCTTGATTATTCCCATGGAATCTTCCTTTTAAAAGTGTGAAATTTCAGAGAAACATTACTTCCTTACTTAATTGTAATTTGTAAAGGATTTCAGGATTCATTAATTTTAAGGAAAATTTTAGTATAGATTATGAATGCCATCTCTTTTCCTGAAGAGGTAGGTGAGAAGAAAAGAAATCCCTTAAGTAGAATTTATTCCTTTTTTATTTCAAGCCTATACTATAGCATAGTACTATCTGTTGAAAAGTTTATCAATCTTATAAGAATTAATATATTTCTTTTGCTTGTAAAACATTGAAAATTAATGTTCAGTATTGTTTATACTTTTCAACAGAATAGTATATTATGCTTATATTGGTTCTGGTTGACATGGATACTTGTCATGTGGTGCATATATGTATTTAGCTGCTCAGTAGATGACCTGATGTGTTCTAGACAGGAAGTGGTATTTAGGAGTATAGGAATGGGCTGAAGTATCCTTTATATTTGCCTTTGTATCTAGGGGAGTTGGAAATAGGCAAGAATGGAGAGAAATTTTGTATGGCAGTACACAGAATTTTGCAAGTTTTATGTGAGCCCTGCAGCAAACCGATGCATTTTAGTTACTGGTAAGTTTGTTAAATTCTGTTTGAAAATGTTCCTCTTGGAAGATGGCCATCTAATTACTTTTACTCCCACCATGTCAACTCTAACCTATTTTGAGGGTTCTTTAAAATGATATGGTATTGCTTAAATGTCCATGGGTTGCATCTATAAGTTCTGAAAGATTTTATTTAGAAAATACATTTGTCTTTTCAGTTGCTGACTTAATTGATGTTGAAGTCCTTTAAAATTCCAGGTAGCTATGTTTTAAGATTTGGGGATAAGAGATAATGAAATTAATGGCTATTTTTCTTTGTGATTAAAGTCCATGGTGTTTGGAGGTCAGATGTAATTTATTGAATGCTTGAAGAGATAGATAGTTATGAAACAAAATGAGGAAACCAATGATATCCTTGTAATTTTATAGTGATTCTGCATAGGAGAGGTATCTCTAGTATCCAAAATAGTTTTTTTGAATTATTTGATGTACCATTGTGAGACTTTTCTTGTCTTTCTTTTTGCAAATATTAATATTTAGGAACTATACTCGCCTCCTCCTACCTCCTGCTTCTAAAATTCCTAATTCACATTTCTTTGATCTCCTTGCATAGATTAGAAAATCATGCAATCTACATGCTACAGGTATAGCTAACATTCATAAAGCCTTTTCCTTTTTATTTGTTTTATTTAAATGGAAGTGATTCCTTATTAGCTTTAATGGGATTAATTAGTATTTGTGTCTTTATGGGAAAAGTCTATCAATACTTTTAAGGAGAAAATTAACATTACTGAATTGCAAAAGTGTGTAGTAAAGTAATTAAATTTTTGTGATTTGATACGATAGGGTCAACTAATAATTTTGCTATCTGGTGTATAAAACTTTGTTTTCTGGTAAAGGAGTCTTTGATTTTTTTTTTTGTATAGTATATCTCACCTATATGAAATGTATCATTAGCCTTTCTATCTTTTCTAATAATTTTTATAATTTTGACAGTCCTATTCCTGATTTTATGTTTGACTTTGAACAAAATTAATATTACTAAATATAAATTTAACAGAATGCATTGTGTGGCAACTAAAGAAACATGAAGTTTTCTTGTTTGGGTTGACTATATAGAGTAAAATTAATAAATTGTCTTATTTCTAAAATAATTTTCAACCTTTTATCCTATAATTAAATTTTTGTTTCATGTTCATTATGGGACATAAAAATTTTAACTGTATTAACTTAATTAATTTTCCAATTACTTTATTAGCTTCTTTTACTCAACTATTTAGAATGCCAATTTGGTAGTATTTAATGGAAATTTTTTAAAAAATGCATTGTAAGTGGGTTACTGTCAGAATGTTTGTGAAACTTTTCTTTTTAATTACTGATTTTCATAGTAAGAGCATGGTAAGAGTATAAAAGATGAAAACATATTGATCCTACTTCATTAATATATGAACAATTCTTTTTTTTAAAAAAACATTCTTTCTGGTTAATTTGTCAGATCATTGATGAAATTTAATGAGTACAAGTTTGCTTTTCAGTATACATTTTTATTTGTTTTTGAAGAAGTCTGATCATTTTATTTTTTTAAAATCTTTTGTTTTTTCAAATTCTTTCCTTAAAATGAATTTACATGATATGTATGTGTATGCATATAATACAGCATTATATAATCTTTTAATAATGTATTCAGTTTTAGACACTAAAGGTTTTCCTTAAAAATCATATATTTTGAATGCATTAGTATTTTATAACTTTAAAGGAGGCCTTTAAAAGGTTGCCTTTGGTAAAGGTTCAAACTCTGATGCTGTAGTTTTACAAAATCAAAGTTTCATATGTTTGAATTTGCTTCAAGTGTGTGTGTGTGTGTGTGTGTGTGTGTGTGTGTGTATGTGTGTGTAGAAACTGCATTTGCAGTATCTATGTCAAAGTTCTGTGTTCTATTGTTGAACATGGCAGCTTGACAATTAGGTGTTATCTAATATAAAGTAAGTTTGTGATAAAAACTTAAAGAATGAAAGGGATTTTTTCATATTTGTTTTTAATGAAAAATGATTTGAGAAAATAAACTTTGTTAGATTTCAATTGCTATTTAATGATCTTTTGAATAGTAAAATAATAGTATAAATAGAAATCTACTTATAATCCAATTGTGTTCATCATCTATGTAACTATACTTTGTATACAGTGCGACTCTTTTGGCATTCCTTGTTGAATTGCTGAAGAGTTCAGTGGCCATGCAAGAACAGATGCTGGGTGGAAAAGGCTTTCTTGTCATTGGTTACCTACTTGAGAAGGTAAGTAATGGTTTTTACTATGCAGCTTCAAAAATATAGGAGAAAGAATTTATTTGCAAATTTTTTTCCTATTCTCTTCTATCCAGAGGCAAATATTTCTTTCCACAGGCACACATTTTATATTGTAGAAAGACTTAAATAAGATGTTTTTGGAGTAATATGCTCTTAGGATTTTAAGGCATTAAATTTTTTTTAGTAAAATTATCTTAGAATTCAAATCCACAAAGGAACTTTAGTTCATTTACTTTAGTGTTTCATGTAGAGTAGTTTGATTTAGGCTTATCCTAGTGTGTTCCTAAAATAGCTTGCCTATTTTTCCAGAATCAATACAAAATACTTCAATTTTTAGTATTATTGATGTTACTATAGTCCTTATGCATGAACTTTTACATGAAGCAACATTTATTATTGCTTAGGTTTAATTCTTTTTTTTTAATTTATTTTTATTAAAGATATTATTTGAGTTTTACAATTCCCCCCACCCCCACCCCCATGGAAAGCAATCTGTCAGTCTTTACTTTGTTTCCATGTTGTACATTGATCCAAATTGAGTGTGATGAGAGAGAAATCATATCCTTAAAGAAGAGACAAGAAATCTAAGAGATAACAAGCTCAGAGAATAAGATATCTTTTTTTCAAAATTAAGGGGAATAGTCCTTGAACTTTGTTCAAAATCCATGGCTCTTTATATGGATACAGATGGCACTTTGTTTTGCAGACAGCCCAAAATTGTTCCCGATTGTTGCACTGATGGAATGAGCGAGTCCATCAAGGTTGATCATCACCCCCATGTTGCTGTTAGGGTATACAGTGTTTTTCTGGTTCTGCTGATCTCACTCAGCATCAATTCATGCAAATCCCTCCAGGCTTCCCTGAATTCCTGTCCCTCCTGGTTTCTAATAGAACAATAGTGTTCCATGACATACATACACCACCACAGTTTGCTAAGCCGTTCCCCAATTGAAGGACATTTACTTGATTTCCAATTCTTTGCCACCACAAACAGGGCTGCTATAAATATTTTTGTGCAAGTGATGTTTTTACCCTTTTTCATCATCTCTTCAGGATATAGACTCAGTAGTGGTATTGCTGGGTCAAAGGGTATGCACATTTTTGTTGCCCTTTGGACATAGTTCCAAATAGCTCTCCAGAAAGGTTGGATGAGTTCACAGCTCCACCAACAGTGTAGTAGTGTCCCAGATTTTTCCACAATCCTTCCAACAATGATCATTATCCTTTCTAGTATTTCTTCTATATTTGCCAGGAAGTTTTCTGTCATTAGTTTCCATTTTGTTTTGATATTCGTATGTAATTTGGTATTAATGATAAGTTTCTCTCTATTTAAATTTTATTTTGGTGAGAAAGTATTCACTTTTGATTATTTTACAAATAAAGTGAAAGAGTTTATGGATAATCTAAATTTGACAGAATTATTTAAACCATATAAACATAAACATCAAAATAGTTCAAGCAAAGCATGTATGGATATTTTACCTTATTTGTCAGTCATTTTATTTCAACTGTTTAATTAGAGTGTGCTTGAAATTGAATATTAGAATTGTCTTTTCAGTAACCATATTAATGAAATTATAATTATAAATTGAGAGTTTACTAAATAGTACTTACTTTTTTTTGGATGATTTATCACCTCACCTTTTCTCTCAAGATGCATTCTTTCTCCTCTTTGAAATAGTTTGTCAATCATGCTTTAAACTAGAAGATAAGTACTGATTTATTAATTTCATTTGCTCTGGAAGAAGTGATAATGTGAGTAATGTTATTTCAAAGAAGACTACAATAAATATTGGCAACCTGATTTTTGATAGTTTGTAAATTGAATACCCTAAGTTGTCTTTCATGGCCAAATAGTTTATGACTGGAAGTTGACATTGACTTAGGACTTTTGAGACATGGGAGATAAACCACAAAAACTCAAAATCAGTGGTTAAAAAAACTAAAGGCATTTGTGGTATTGTAAAGTGTACTTCAATAGTTGCTTAATAACATTTATTTATATTGTAACATCAACACTGTAAAGTTGTTTTACGCGCACCTTTGTGTGTGTGTGTGTGTGTGTGTGTGTGTGTGTGTGTGTGTGTGTGTGTGTTTAATGGGGGGGAAAAGCAAGTGTCAAACCATATGAAAACAGTAGAGATATGCGGCCCTGTCACTGAAACTGAAATTTTGATCTGTTGAAAAGTTGACCATGAACATCTGAAGGATATTATATTAATAGAATAGTTCAAGAACAAAAACTAGTGGGGAAAGAAATCTTTTAGAAAAGCTCTCCTGTAGAAACTGTAAGGCAATTTGACTGAGAAAATAGATTTCAAATTAGTATTTTATGCAGTTAAATTCCAATGTTACATTTCAAATGGATGAGCTATCCAAATGTAAATGTACTATCATAAAAATACTAAAGGAAAGTTAATGAGATTTCTTTCAAGTATTCATAACCAAAGACAAGATAGAAGAAATCATAGAAAACAAAATTATTTTTATCAAATGTAAAAAGCTTTTGAATTAGTGTCAAGTATAAGCTTCATGTTCACAAAGAGATCTTTGCACATTAAAAAACAAAAACATGAATTTGAGAAATTCAGAGAAATATGATAAATTTCCATGAGCTTGTGCAAAATGGGAAATTTAATTAATTGCTATCAATATTTCTCTTTAATTCAAACATCACTGTTTACATGTTAAAATGAGCTTCTTTGGGGAAGATTGTTTTTTTTTTTTAAGCATATCTTTGTTTCCTCATTGCTGAGTACTGTCCCTGGAACATGGGCACTTGTTGCCTTCAGTTTTTTCGACTTGGAAAATGATTTCACTAAACCCTTTAGGTGTGCCAGATACTGTACTAAGTAGTCTTTGCCCTCAAGAAACTTAGAGTAGATGGGGCTAGAGTGAGAATTTTTAAACAAATATATAAAACAAGCTATCTATAGGATAAATAGGAAAAAATTAAAAGAAAGAAAGCACTGGAATTTAGACAAGTTAGACAAAGCTTCCTGTAGAAGATGGCTTGTATGGCTTTGTTTTGCTGTTTTTATTTCTAACTGACCAACTATGAACATAAACATAATTGGATCTTAAATTTGATGTCTGTTAATTGTGTGACTAAATATATGGACTACTATTGAATTATCATTTGTGCCTATTCCCTTCTATTACCTTTTTCAAATACACTGTTTATCAATGTGTGGATTATTATGAAAATTTGGTAGAAATAAGAAAGTGTGCATATTTAGTTTACATATCATTAAGGCATTCTCAGTAATTTTGTTTTGGTAATAGAAGAGTCCAAATCTCTCCCCGCCCCCCCAAGCATTAGATAGCCTACCTTCTTTCCAATGCTTTGATTAATCTATCCCTTCCAACTGACTCAAAATTCATCTTCTCTAGCATGTTTCTCCATTGAACATTTTTTCGTTTCAGCCAGTTATGTACTATTTCTATTTCTAATGCAGATCTTCAGGATCTAAATGTGCTGTTTCCCTTGGCATTGACACACATCAAAGTGCTTATCATAAAAAAATCTTTATAGATGTCTCCTTTTTGCCGTGTTCTTCCTGTTTCATCTTTCATGTCCCAGTTCTAAATTTGTGTGCCTGTAGCTTCCACATTCATGTAATTTAAAAAAAGATATTTACTATTTGAGGTGTTTTATAGAGTCCTTGATTATGTTATCTTCCTTAAGAAAAGATTTATTTCTTGTTCTTTTGCCCTTTTTTTTTAGCATCAACATAAGTATACATAGGTCAGGTAGGACTACCCTCAACTGATTGTTTTCTCGTTTTTATTCTTCTGATTTGGTATTGATTCGAACCCATTTGAACCAGAAATGAATCAAATTTGGATTCAGAAGTGAGAAGTAGATCATTAACCATTTGTTTCATTTCTCTTAAAAGTGTGGTAAACTTAATTTTTAAAGTTATTTGATGCTTGCTATGTTTATTGTCAACCTTCTCAAAGAAAGTATTTTGGATGTAATTATCATTTTTATGCTGATGAATCTCACATTTCCTCTTCTACCCCAGTGTCTTTGCTGACCTTCAATCTTGCTTCTCCAGCTGCTTTTCAGACATTTTAAACTGGATATCCTGCAGACATCTTAAACTCAGTATTGTCAAAATTGAGCTCATGATCTTTCCTCCTAAAATCTCCCCATTTCTACCTTAACTATTAATGTAAAAGACAACAATTGCAGTCGTCCTGGATTCCTCACTATCCCTCATACTCCATATCCAACCTGTCACCAAGACTTGACCATTTCACCTCTGCAACACTCCCCAAATAATATATACCCTTTTCTTTTCTGACAATGTCACCATTTTAATAGAAGTCCCCAATACCTCATTCCTTGACTTCTGCGGTAACCTGTTGATGGGCCTTACAACTTGGAGTCTTTCCTCATTCTAATAAATTCTCCATTCAGATTTTCATAGATTTTCCTGAAAATCCTAATGTCGTTTTTCTAAAATGCATATTGGTTCATTCATTGACTACCTTACCCCCACCCCCATCGAAAATCTGGTTACTTCCTTTTGCCTCTAGAATCAAATATAGAATGCTTTCTTTGGCATTCAAACTCTGTTCTAACTGGCTGCCCCTACCTTTCCAGTCTTCTTACAATTACTCACCAACATGTACTCCTCAGTCCAGTGACCATTCTCTCTGGCTGTATTTCATGCCTGGAATGCTCGTTGCTCCCCTCTGACTACTGACCTCCCTGGCTTCTTTTAAGTCCTTAAATAAAATCCCTTGACCTATTGGAAACCTTCCCAATTCCCCCAGGTTTTTCCTCTTTTAATGTGCCTAGCCATAATTGGCACTTAATAAAAAGTTTGCTGAATTAAATTGATTTATTGTATGAATCTTTTGATTTTTCTTGTTGCTTATTCCTTAGCCTTGTTTTCCCATCTCTCCTCTCCTCCCCTCCCCTCCCCTCCCCTCCCCTCCCCTCCTCTATTCACCTATGCCTGCCTTTTTTAAAAGTCATTCATTATCAAGGTATTTCTTATTTCACAAAAACCAATATTTAGCGAGCTCCATTCAGTCATTAAATGTTTTTCCCATAATTTTGTTTTCTGATTTGAAAATGAAACTTTCTTTTTGCCTTTTTTATTTCACTTTTTCAAACTGTATTGAATGTACATAGGTACACATATATGTATACATATTTGCATATAGACTGTCTCAAAAATAATTTTCTTTAGGTTTTAGCATCATCTTTAACCAAATTGAATATTTTACATATCAGATCACTTTGAAATAATTAAACTGATCTTACTATAAAGGGATTATTTTTAAAAAGCCCTCAACTATATTAAAATGTGACCCAAATCTTATTATTTTACTGTTTCTAACTCTTTCTAGTGTGATATTCTGGAAATAAACTTAATTCTAACAAACTATTATTCTTTTAGTCATCCAGGGTTCATATAACCAGAGCAGTTCTAGAACAGTTTTTGTCCTTTGCAAAGTATCTTGATGGTTTATCCCATGGAGCACCGTTACTGAAGCAACTTTGTGATCACATACTTTTCAACCCAGCTATCTGGATACATACTCCTGCAAAGGTATTTGATTCATATTATCGTATTACTTTTGTTTTAAGGATATAATTTTGACTTGCTTTAATTAAAATTTTCAAACAAAAATGCTAACATTTTAAATTTACCTTATGAAGTTAAATGACTTTAAATGTAATTTTTAGCTTTTAGGAACGAAGGCTTTTGTTTTGCTTTGGCCTGTGATTTCCTCTATTTTTTTTTAGAATTGCTGATGTGGAATATTTAGTCTTCTTATATAGTTGGACAAGGTCTTTCTAACTAAAGCCTTAAAGCAGTGCCAGGATCCCTGAGACATCCAGGTGTCTGAGTTCTTCATCCAGCCCAGATGTATAAGAGGCAGGCTTGGATCCAGCTCTTGGTGGCAACACAGCACATCTTCTGCACACAATCCCATGCTCTCTTTCAAGAAGAAACATGTTGAAAGTTTTTTTTCAATCTATTTCCATTTCCTGAAGTCATTTTTTTAAAAGTTTTTTTCTTGTTTTGGGATTTGAAATAGTGTTTAGTTTATTAGATTTGCATGAGATAGTATAAAGAGCATTGAATTTAAAATTAGATGATATGGGTTTTAATCCCCATTCTGCTGTTAGCAGCTGAAAAATCTGTTGTTCCCATGGATAATTTTTCTAACCTCTCTGACTTTAGTTTCCTTATTTGTAAAATGGGGGTATATTTATAGAAACTATTTCATGAAAACCAAGGAGTTTTAGTGGATATAGAACTAACTTTAGAGTCAGGAAAATCTGAGTTTAGGTACTTCTGTTATTAGATTAAAAGGAAAAAAAAGAATAAAGGAAAACAAAATGAAAAATCCATTCACCAAAATATCTATATTAACATTTAAGGAACTGAATTTTCAATTCCTTTTCAATCTGACGAAGTAATAAAGAGGAAGAGGTGACAGCAGCCAATAATAGTTGTAGTAGTATTCTTTGAAGGAGATGGGATAGAATTATCTATTTTGTGGTTACAATAGGGTCTTCACATACAATTTAAGGATTTAATGAGTATTAGTCATTTATGAATTTTAAAATTTTATTTAAGGCAATGAGGTTAAGTAACTTGCCTAAGGTCACACAGCTAGGCAATTATTAAGTGTCTGGGGCTGTATTTGAACTCCAGGGCCAGTACTTTATCCACTGCGCCACCTAGGTGCCCCTTTAGTCATTTATGATAAAGGGAAAAAAATGTGCAATGATATTTAACTTACCTTAAAGTTTCTGGGATCAAAAACTTTTAAAAAGTAACTAAAGGATCAGGTGAGTGCATAAAGCATCAACCCTGGCATCAGGAGGACCTGAGTTCAGATTTGATGTCAGACACTTAAAAATTACCTAGCTGTGTGACCTTGGACAAGTCACTTAACTCTGTTGCTTTGAAAAAAAGCAAAACAACAACAATAAAACTAAAATTCATAACATAATTATATGTTTGGGAGTCAGCTCATAAATATACAATTAATTTTTCTGATTTAAAACCATTTTTAAATGCCTGTGTGCCCAGAATTGGTACAGGCCCTAGAGATTTACAGAGAAAAGTGAGGCAATTCTTGGTCTCAAGGAATTGAGGCCTTTTGATTCAATTTTATAGTTCTTATGAAGTAGTAAAATGGAAGTTAGATTTATTCTCTTTAGCTCCAAAGGTCAGTTCTAGAAGTAATTGGTAGAAGTTTCTAAGAAGCAAGCAAAGATTTGTTTTCAGGAAAACCTTCATTTTATACTGAGAGCTGTCCAAAAGTCTCAATTGAGGATTACCTCAATTGGAAATAGGTTTTTTTGGTCTCTTTCGAAATCTTCATACATCTAATTCTTTTTTGTTTGTTTGGTTTTTTGTTTTTGCCTAAGGTCACATAGCTAGATAATAAGTATCTGAGGTCACATTTGAACTCAGGTCCTCCTGACTTTAGGTCCAGTGCTCTATCCACTGCATTACCTAGCTGTTCCCACATTTTTAAATCTTTAAAATTTTTAGTGATACTTTGAAGTGACATGATTTTCACTGTTATGCAAGTGAGGTCTAGAGGCACAATGTATGTTATATGCAAGGCACTGCTTTGAGAATTGAAGTTATATGCTTTCTACTGCAAATTGAGTAATTCATGTTCATTAACATGACATATGAGGAGGATAAGGTGTATTTAGGCATTGTCAGAGTGTATTGATCTAAATGCTTGCTTTCTACCTTTAAAAAATTATTCTAGCCTTTTGCCTTATTATTTTTATTATAGATTGTATCACATTATTTTTTATTCTTTTTACTTAAATGTTTCAATGAGCAATTTTATTTTTAGGATAGTCCTTTTTCAAATGTAACAAAATTAAGATTAAATAAAAGTACTGATAGTTAAAAAGTAACATGTTTTGAACGTATATGAACATTACTAAATTGTTTTGTAATACCTTAAAAACTGGTTTTTTTGGGGGGGTCCATTTGTCTTCTCTGACAGATTGTCCCTTCTGTCGTCCTTATTCTCTCACTTATCTATAATTTCTTCCTGTCTACTGACGACTTTTCTGTTTTCTTCAAAAGTTCCCAGGTTTCTTCCATCCTGATAAAACCATTACTTAATCATTCCATCCCATATCTCTCCTTCATTTTATTGTTAAAATTTCTTGGGAATTCCTTCCACTTTCTTTCCTCTCACTTTCTTCTAAACTCTTTACAGTCATCATTATTTAGTTGAAATTGATTTCTCCAAAGTTACCAGTGATCCCCTAAATTGACAAATCTAATGACCTTTTTTTCACAATCATTATATTTCTTGACTTTTCTGAAGATTTTTGTCACTGTCATTTCCCCCTTCTTAATAATCTCTTTTTTTCTAGGGTTTTTTTGACCCTTTTTGGATTTTCCTACTACCTGAATGACCACTCCTCCCTTTCTTTTGCAGGATCTTCATGCCTCCTGAAGTGGGTGTCTGCAAGGGCTCCCTCCTGAGGCCTCCCCTCCCCTCCCCTCCCCTCCCCTCCCCTCCCCTCCCCTCTCCCTTCTCTTCTTTCTTTTCTCTTATGTTGTTTAGTTTGTTGATTTCATTAGGTATCATGAATTCAGTTATCATGTTTCTTGGTGATTCTCACATTTATTCCTCTGTCCTTAACCTCTCTGCTTACAGATTTACACACCCAGCTTCTTATTGAATATTTTGAACTGAGTTCAAAACTGAACTCATCTTTTTCTCATAGATGCTTCAGTGTTCCTAACTTTCCATAATTGTTTAGTCATCTTCCTAGTCTCACAGGCTTGCAACCTACATGTCATCCTTGATTTACTCTCTCAGTCATCCCCCATAACCATTTTGTTGCCAAGGCCTGTCAGTTTTACTTTTGTAACAACTCTTATATATAGATCCTTTTCTTTCCTCTAACACTGCCATCACCTCAATGCAGCTTCTGATCTCCTCTTACTGGAACTATTTCAGTTGCCTGCTAATTTGTGTGCCTACTACAAGTTGATCCCCACACCTGTCCATCTTCATCTTCCTAAAGTGCAGCCCTTAATGTCACATATCTTTCCTCTCTTCACCAAGATTACAGTATATTAAAGCCATTCCAGTGGCTTTCTATCACCTTCAGTATGGAATATAAAATCTTCTGACTTTTAAAGGCCTGTCTCTCCTACCCTTTTTCTCATCTTCTTCTTAAATTCTCTCTGGTGATCCGGTGATACTGGCTTTGCTTTCCTTTGAGTAAGACACCCTAACTCTGGGCATCATCATCACTGGCCATCTCCAATGAATGGGATGCTCTTTCTGCCCATCTCCATCACTTGACTCCTTCAAGTCCTAGTTGTAGTTTTACCTTCTATTAGAAAAATTTCCATATCCTCCTTTCTTGTAAGACCTTTCCTCTTTTCTTGATTTCCATTTTATCTTATATATATATATGTGTGTGTATATATATATATATACACACACACGTATATATATATATATATATAGATAGATAGATAGATATATATGCATTTGTACATTTCTACATAATGATTTCCATATTGCTTCTCCCATTAGATTGTGAGCTCCTTGGGATTAGGGACTGACTGTCTTTTGCCTTTCTTGACATCTCTACCATTTAGCACAATGCCTGGCACCTAGTAGTTACATGATAAATGTATACAACTAAACCTATAACAGAATTACTATCATCACAACTATCTGGTGCTAAGAAAAAATAGAGAACTTCATTTGAGGAGTATCTAAACAATTATATGCAAAAGAACAGTTTTTAATGCATGATTAAAAAAAGTGGAGGGAATGATTAGCAAAATAAAGTCTGGAAAATATTTCAGCACTATGATAGGAAAATGGATTTAGACTTTCATTGTGTACTTTATAAACTCCTAATCTTTAAAGAGCAAAGGAAACAAAGATAGCTTCAGAAGATATTCATTAATGCTGGTAGTCATTTAAAATAAGCTCATCCCAATTAATGAAAAAATGCAGTTAAAACAATGTTATGTTACCATCTTATAGTCCTCCGCTTGGCAAAAAAAAAAATTTATGTATTTCGTAGAAATACATATATATTATTATGGCTCTTGAATTGAAAAATCATACAAGTCTTTGAAAAACAATCTAGTGGTGAATAGTAATAATTACAGAAACAATCTTGTTCTCTTACCAGTAATTCTTTTGTTGAAAATATGCCCCAAAAGATTTGTTGAGGGAGCAAAGAGGAAAAAAATATTTTCATACAATGCCAAAGCGATATTATTTGTTATTATTACAAAAATGTGGGAAAATAAAATTATCTAGTGGTGGAAGAATTTTCAAATGAATTGAAGTAGATCAATGTAATAGAAATAACTCAATCATTATACATAGACTGTATAAAAGGAAAATTGAATGGGAAATATAAAACCAAATATTTTGAAGGAGATTTCTTGGGATAATGCAATATTGTGTTCAACTTTATTTAAATTTTAATATTTAAAATATATACTTATAATTAACTTAAAATGACCATTTGCATTAAATAACTATTCATTCTTCTCCTTTCAGTTTCCTTGCTTCATATGCATTCATATTATGTGTTATTATTTATTAGGTTCAGCTTTCTTTGTATACCTATTTATCTGCTGAATTTATTGGAACTGCTACCATCTACACTACCATACGCAGAGTTGGAACAGTATTACAGCTTATGCACACATTGAAATATTACTATTGGGTTATTAATCCTGCTGATAGCAGTGGCATTACTCCTAAAGGATTAGGTAAGTACAGTACTATAACAGTAACAGTTTGCATTTTACTTATATAAGATATATTATTAAATGCTATCTCACCTTATAGGTTAATACTGCCTTGGAAGTATAGAGTCTAGGTGAATGTTTTGTTAAATGAAGGAATGGTATATTGAGAATTGATGTTCAGTGAAGAAATCAATTTTTTTTTTGTAACACTATTATGAAGAGATTATCAAGGAAATTAGCTGTTAAAGTGAATGGAGCATAGGACTTGGAATTTGGAAGACAGGAGTTGAAAAAAATGCCTTAGTAGCTACATGTAGGTAGCTGAATGAATCATTTAAACTTTGTATGCCTGTAAAATCAGGACAGTTCTTTATTTGTTTTTAGAAAGATTTTATTTATTTTGATACAATTTTCCACCCATTCTTGCTTCGCTCCCCCCCACCCCCCACAGAAGGCATTCTATTAGTCTTTACATTGTTTCCATGGTATACATTGATCTCAGTTGAATGCGATGAGGAAGAAATCATATCTTTAAGGAAGAAAAATAAAGTATAAGAAATAGCAAAATTACATAATGACAACTTTTATTTTTTTTCCCTAAATTGAAGTCTTTGGTCGTTGTTCAAATTTCACAATTTCTTTCTCTGGATACAGATGGTATTCTCCATTGCAGATAGCCCAAAATTCAGGACAATTCTTGTACCTACTCCCAGAGTGTTTGTATGAATATAATGAAATAACATTTGTATGGAGAGCTTTGCAAACTTTAAAAATATATAGTCATATTTTGCTATTTGTTTCCCCCAATACTTCAGCAATTTTTAAAAATAGGCATTTCAATGAATTATTCTGTTAAGTTTATTAGTGCTTTGCTTTTCTCTCCATAATATTTTTCTATCATTATATTCTATTGTAATCATTCAAAAGGGTTAAGTTTTAGAATCTTACTGAAATATAATGTTCAATATATATTATAGTCTTTCTTTTATAAAAGCTACCACAGATCTCATCAGCCATTCTCTCTTCTGTTGCTTTTGATGGGATGCATTGTTGCATGATATTTAAAGTGCTCAACTTGGAGTCAATAATAAATCAACCAACAGGCATCAAACACCTGCTTTTAACAGGGATTAGTCTAGGACCTGGTCTTTAAAAATAGAAAACAATGAGACAATATTTCCTTTCAAGGACCTTTTTGGGGAGAGATACCATGTATAAATACAAGTTATAAAACAAATAGAAATTTGTACATAATCATTAGGGAGAGAGGGCACTAGCAGATGTGAATAATCAGAAATGGCTGTGTGGAAGATATTGTTTGTGTTATAGATCTGATTATATTTCAGCATTTTATTGGATATTCTCACCATTTTTCCTTCCTGATGTATTTTAGTATTTTATATGTTTTTATATATTCGACAGAAATAATTCTGTGGTGATATGATTGCTAAAACGCTATGTAAATGAATTAATTTAACTGATATTGTCATTTTTATTGTCACAACATAACCATAAGCAATGAATATTTCTCTAGTAATCTATGACTAGATAGATTGGCACCATATCTTTTTAAATTAATTTTTATTAAAGATATTATTTGAGTTTTACAATTTCCCCCCAATCTTACCCGCCCCCCCCCCCCCCCCGGAAAGCAATCTGTCAGTCTTTACTTTGTTTCCATATTGTACCTTGATCCAAATTGGATGTGATGAGAGAGAAATCATATTCTTAAAGAAGAGACAGGAAGTTTAAGAGGTAACAAGATCAGACAATAAGATATCTGTTTTTTTTTCCCCCTAAATTAAAGGGAATAGTCCTTGAACTTTGTTCAAACTCCACAGCTACTTATCTGGATACAAATGGCACTCTCCTTTGCAAACAGCCCAAAATTGTTCCCGATTGTTGCACTGATGGAATGAGCGAGTCCATCAAGGTCGATCATCACTCCCATGTTGCTGTTAGGGTATACACACAGTGTTTTTCTGGTTCTTCTCATCTCACTCAGCATCAATTCATGCAAATCCTTCCAGGCTTCCCTGAAATCCTGTCCCTCCTGGTTTCTAATAGAACAATAGTGTTCCATGCCATACATATACCACAGAACTCTTTTGTGCTTGTATCCATTTGAGGTTTCTCATTGAAACATGAAATAATTTTTTAAATTTTAATTTATAATTTAAATATTTTATTATTTGTTTTTCCAACTACTTGTAATGGTAGTTTTTACCAATCTTTTTTGTTTGTTTGTTTGTTTGTTTGTTTTTACAAGGCTATGGGGTTAAGTGCCCAAGGTCACAGAGCTAGGTAATTATTAAATGTCAGGTCCTCCTCACTCCAGGGCCAGTGCTCTATTCATTGTGCTACCTAGCTGCCCCACCAATTATTATTTTTTTAGCAAAATTTTGAGTTTTACAATTTTTCTCCTACCCTCCCTCCCTCCCTCCCCCTGACTGAAAGCAAGCTGATAAAGGCTCTATATTTATAACATGTTAAACATAGATTGATATTTTTTTGAAAACTATTTGCAAGGACTAGGTTAACATAAATTGATACTGGACATGTTGTGAGAGAAGAATCAGTTCTCAATAGAAGAAAGAAAACATTAGAGAGATAAAAATTACATAATAGATAAGACAGCTTTTAAAATTGAAGATAATAAGCTTTGGTCTTCATTTAAACTCTGGAGTTCCTTCTCTGCATATGGATGCTGTTTTCCATCCCAAGTCTTTAATGATTGTACTACTGAAATGAACAAGTCTATTGGGGTTGATCCTCATCCCATGTTGTTGTTAGTATGTATAATGTTTTGGTTCTGCTCATTTCACTCAACATTAATTCAGGCAAGTCATTCCAGGCTTTTCTGAAATCCCATCCCTCATGAGTTCTTATAGAAAAATAGTGTTCTATCACATACATATACCACAATTTGTTTAGCCATTCCCTAATTGATGGGCATTCCCTCAATTGCCAATTCTTTGCCACTACAAAAAGAGCTGCTACAGATAGTTTTGTACAAGTGGGATTTTTATCCTTTTTCACGATCTCTCTTTAGAATATAAATCCAATAGATGTATTGGTAGATCAAAGAGTTTGCATGTAATATTTTTTATTGCTCTTTGGGCATAATTCCAAATTGCTCTCCAGAAATGTTGGATCAGTTTATAACTCCACTGACGATGCATATGTCCCAGTTTTCCCCACATCCCTCTAACACTGATTATATTCCTTTCTAGTCTTATTGGCCAATCTGAGAAGTGTGAGGTGGTACTTCAGAGATGTTTTATTTGCATTTCTCTAATCAGTTATGATTTAGAGCAATTTTTATGACTACACATAACTTTGAATTCTTTGAGAATTGCTTTTTCATATCCTTTGACCATTTATTAATTGCTATTTTTATGACACAAGTCTCTGTAAATTTTAGAAATGAGTCCTTTGTCAGAAACACTAGTTATAAAAATTGTTTCACAACTTAATATATTCCTTTTAATCTTAGTTGTAGTGGTTTTGTTTGTGTAAAAACTTTTAATTTGATGCAATCAAAATTACCCAGTTTGTTTTCTATAATGTTCTCTATCTCATCTTTGATCATAAACTGTTCCCCTTTCCATATCTCTGGCAAGCAAACTATTCCTTGTTCTCCTAATTGGCTTATTATATTCTTTTATGTCTAAATCTTGCACCTGTTTTGACTTCATCTTGGTAAAGGGTGTGAGATGTTGGTCTGTGCCTAGTTTCTGCCATACTATCTTCCCAGCATATGTCCATGCATTTGTCCCAGGTTTTCCCAGCAGTTTCTATTGAAGAGTCAGATTTTATCCCTGAAGCTGGGATCTTTGGGTTTATCAAATGGTATATTACTGTAATAATTTACTGTTGTCCCTTGTTTCCATCTAATCTATTCCATTGATCCACTACTCTATTTCTTAACCAGTACCAGGTTTAATGATTGAAGCTTTATATTATAGTTTTAGATCTGGTATGGTTAGGCTGCCTTCCTTTGCATTTTTCTCATTAGTTCCCTTGACATTCTTGACCTTTTCTTCTTCCATATGAATTTAATTACTATTTTTTCTAGTTCACTAAAGTAATTTTTTGGAAGTTTGATTGGTATAGCACTCAATAAGTAATTTAATTTAGGTAGAATTGTCATTTTTATTATATTAGCTCAGCCTAACATTGAGCAATTGACATTTGCTCAGTTATTTAATCTGATTTTATTTTTATGAAAAGTATTTTTTCTATTTGTTTTCATAAATTTTCTAAGTTTGCCTAGGCAGGTAGATTCTCAAGTTTTTTTTTTATCTTGTCTAAAATTATTTTAGATGGGATTTCTCTTTCTATCTCTTGATGCTGTATCTTGTTAGTAATATGTAGAAATGCTAAGAATTTATGTGGGTTTATTTTATTTCCTGTGACTTTGCTATAGTTGTTAATTGTTTCAAGGAATTTTTTAGATGATTTTCTAGGATTTTCTAAGTATACCATCATATCATCTGCAAAAAGTGAGAATTTTGTTTCTTCATCATAATTTTGATTCCTTTAATTTCTTTTTCTTTTATTCTAAAGCTAACATTTCTAATGCAATATTGAATAATAGTGGAGTTAACAGGCATCTTGTTTCACCCCTGATCTTACTGGGAATGCTTCTAATTTATTCCTATTACATATAATACTTGTTGACGATTTCAGATAGATACTGAAGGAACACTCCATTTACTCCTATTCTGTCTATGTTTTTAAGTAGGAATGGGTACTGTATTTTCTCAAAAATTTTTCTGGCTCTATTGAGATAATCTTATGATTTCTGTTAGGTTTGTTATTGATATGGTCAACTATGCTGATAATTTTCCTTAACCCATCCTTCATTCCTGGTATAAATCCTGTTTTATTATAGTGGTTTATCCTAGTGATAACTTGCTGTAATTGCTTTGCTAATATTTTATTTAAAAATTTTACATTCACTTTAATTAGGGAAATTGGTCTGTAATTTTCTTTCCGTGTTTTAAATCTTCTTGGTTTAGGTGTTGGCATCATATTGGTGTCATAAAAGGAATTTGGCAAACCTTCTTCACTTGTTTTTTTAGATAGTTTATTTAGAATTGGAACCAAATTGTTCCTTGAATGTTTGGTAGAATTTACTTGTTAAAATATCTGACCCTCAAGATTTTTTTCCTTAGGAAGTTCATTGATGGCTTCACATGCTTGCTCTGGCAGGGGTGCCCCTGCTGATCCTTCAAGTTGTGCCCAGTGCTCCCCAGGGTGTAAGTCAGGAAATTGCCCCTGCTGCCGTGAGCTGTGGCTCCCAGTGCCCTGGGGCTACCTTCTGGACGCTGAAGTTCCTTCACTCTGGCGGCCGTCCCTCTAAACCCGTGGAGTGGAGCCTTTCCGTTCTTTTCCAGGTTACCTTGGCCTGGGGAATTGCCTCACTGGATCCCTCTGTGGGTTCTGTCTCTCAAAAATTCAGAGTCCTTATTTTTAAGTTTTGAGAGATAGCACCTAAGAGAGGATCATCTCCTGTCACCATCTTGCCTGCTATATTTAATTTACTCTTTTAACTTGGGTAATTCATATTTTTGTAAATATTCATCCATTTCACTTAGATTACAAATTTATTGGCAAACAGATGAACAAAATAGTTCCAAATTATTACTTTAATTTCTTCCTCTTTGGTGGTGAATTCTTTTCATTTTTGATACTAGCAATTTGGTTTTCTTCTTTCTTTTTTTAATCAAATTAACCACAGTTTTATCTATTTTATTGATTTTTCAAAAACTCAGATCTTAGTTTTATTTATTAGTTTATTTGTTTTCTTGCTTTAGATTTTATTAAATTTCACCTTTAATTTTTCAGAATTTCTAATTTGGTATTTAGTTGGGTATTTTTAGTTTGTTGTTTAACTTTTTAGTTTAATGCTCACTTCATTGATCTCTTCTTTCTCTATTTTATTCATGTATAGATTTAGAGAGATAATATATCCCCTAATAACTGTATCCCATAAGTTTTGGTATGTTGTTTCATTTTTGTCATTATCTTGAATGGATGAAATCATGATTTCTTTCTGTGATTTGTTGCTTGATCCATTAATGTGTTAAAATTAGGATATTTAGTTTCCAATTAGTTTTAGATTTATCTCTCCATGGCCTGTTATTCCCATGTGATTTTTATTGCATCATGGTCTGAAAAGAATGCATTTAATATTTCTGCCTTTTGGCATTTGATTAAGTGGCTTTTGTGCCCTTAATACACGGTCAATTTTTGTGTAATACCATGTACCGCAGGGAAAAAAAAGCATATTCCTTTCTATCCCCAGCCAATTTTCTTCAGGGGTCATATTATAACTAAGTTTTCTAACATTCTGTTTACCTCCCTAACTTCCTTCTTGTTTATTGTATGGTTAGATTTATATAATTATGAGAGAGAGAGCTTGAGATCCCCCAACCAGTAGAGTTTTGCTGTATCTACCTGCTACTCATTTATATTTTTCTCTTATGAATTTTGATGCTATACTGCTTGGTGCATATACATTTAGTATTTTAATTTATTGTCTATGGTATCCTTTAGACGGATGTTATTTCCTTCCTTATCACTTTTAATGAGATCTATTTTTGCAATTGCTTTGTCTGAGATAAGGATTGCTACTCCTGCTTTCTTTTCACTTCAGCTAAAGAATAATAATTTTTGCTCTAACCTTTTACCTTTACTCTATGTTTATATCTCTCCCCTTCACATGCATTTCTTGTAAGCAGTATATTGTAGGATTCTGGTGTTTGTTTGTTTTTTTATCAACTCTGTTATCTGCTTCAGTTTTATGGGAGAGTTCATCCCATTCACATTCATGTTATAATTGCTAACTGTTTATAATAGCTCTAATAGCTATTTATAATAACTATTTCCCCTCCATTTATATTTTCCCCCCTTCTTTCACTTTATCTGTCCTTCCTGGTGTTTGCTTCTGAATACTACCTCCCTAAATGTGTTTCCTCCTTCCATCCATGACCCTTCCTTTTCTTTCCTCTTTCCCTTTTCCCAGACTTCCTCCCTCCCTTCTATCATTTCCTCCTCCCTCCCTCCCTTTTCCTTTCCTATTACTTGAAAGGTAAGATAAATTTCTAAACTCAAATGTCTGCCTTAATCCCTCTTTGAACCAAATTTGCTGAGAGTAAGATTCAGGAGTTCTCACTTCCTCTCTTCTTTCCCTCTAGTGCAATAGGTCTTTTGTACTTCTTCCTGTGATGCAATTTACCTCATTCAACCTCCCCACTTCCTCCTGTCTCTTTACAGTTCCCTGTTTTTAATTAAATAATTATTTTTAAAATAACTTCATTAAAGTCATGGACATACCATTAATGTCCATACCTTCAGCCTAAATATATTCCCTCTGTTAGGGGTACAGTTCTAAAGAGTTATGAGAATTTCCCTCCAAGATAGGGATGTAACAGTTCAATCTTATTGGATAATGCATTTTTTTTCTTTTTCCCTGTTTCCCTTTTCATGTTTCTCTTGAGTCTGCTGTTTGAAGATCAAATTTTCTGTTTAGCTCTGGTCTTTTCATCAGGAAAATTTTAAAGTCACCTATTTCATTCAATGTCTGTCTTTTCCTTTGAAAGTGAAGGCTCTTGGGGCGGCTAGGTGGCATAGTGGATAAAGCACTGGCCCTAGAGTTAGGAGTACCTGGGTTCAAATCTGGTCTCAGACTCTTAATAATTACCTAGCTGTGTGGCCTTGGGCAAGCCACTTAACCCCATTGCCTTGCAAAAAAAGGAAAAAAAGAAAGTGAAGGCTCAGTTTTGCTGGGTAGTGGATTCTTGGTTGTAATCCATGCTCCCATGCTCTCCAGAATATCATATTCCAGGCCCTTTGATTCCTTGATGTTGATGCAGCTGGGTCTTATATAATGCTGACTTTGGCTCCTTGTTATTTGAATTGCTTGTTTCTGGCCACTTGAAGGATTTTTTCCCCTGATCTGATAATTCTGAAGTTGGATCACAGTGTTCTTGGTGTTTTCATTTTGGATCCCTTTCAGGACGGGTTATTCTTTTGATGACTATGTTTTTACCTTTTTTAACATCTTTTATGCTTTTTCCTTGTCATGCCGCCCCCCCCCCCCCAAGTTCTAATTTTTCTTCCACAACATGACAAATATGGTATGGAATTATTTTAAACACAATTTTACATGTGCAACTTTTACCAGTTTATTTGCTGGCATTGGGATGGGCAGAGTAGGGAGAGTGATAGAAAAACGTGAAACTCATAAACTTGGAAATGGATAAATAAAAACTGCCTTTGCTTATAATTGGAAAAATTAAATAAAATTTCAAAAAGATGTTATAACATCTCCTGATTGGGCATTTTCATTGGTTGATCCTCATGCACGAAATACTCTGTCTTCTTATCTCCATGTCTCAGTATCCATACTTTCTTTCAAAATTTAGCTTAAATCTCAATTTATGCAAAAAGCCTTTCTTAGTTCTGCTTAATTTTGAAGTCTTCTTTTGGGATTATTCCCAATTTATCCTGTATGTAAAAGCTTAGGACATCGTTATTTGCATTTTTATTTTACCCAATTATAATGCAAAGTTTTTGAGGAAGAATTTGGATTTTTTACTTTTCTTGGTTTCCCTGGGGTTAAAGCACAGTGCTTGGCACATAGTATATGCTTAATAAATTCTTCTTTGCTGATTAAATCTAGTATGTTATGTTTAATTATGGATTGTTTGTTTTTGCAACAAAATAAACAAATTGGAGAATGTCCAAAGAAGATCAAGCAGGATTCTGAGAATTTTAGACAGCATTCTTTTCAAGAATTAGCATTTAAATAAACTGATGTAGTTAGTTAGAAGAAAGGCTTTCAAAAGTTCTGGAATTGTGGTTGCTCATTGCATTGATCAGTGTTTCTAAACCTTTATGAATTTGGGGTGAAAATTTTGGACAGGGCCAGTTTTAGAATTTGTGTTGCTTGACTATGCATATTATATTTCCTTTCAGTACATAGGAAAGAAAAAAAAGGTTTATTGAAAAAAATTAAAACTTTTAAAAAAGGAGATAACTGTTTAGGTTTTTAAAGGACTATGATGTAGACAAGGGAATATATTTTTTTTTCTGCTCAACACCATAATACAGTTGTTGGAATAATGTTGGAATAAACTTGAAGGAGTTTGATTTAACCTCAGTTAAGAAAAAAAAATCCAAGAGCTTCTCAAGTTAGCTTTGTCTAGATAATAAAATGAGCTAATTTACCAAATTAGTGTACTCCTAATCATTGAAAGCCTTATATCAGTTTTCATATTTTAAAGGGGATTCCTTTTTTGAGTAATGCTTTTATTAATGATCTAAGTTCCTTTAGATTAATGGAACTTTTGAAGTAAGTTTCCTTTGGTTGAATTTTTCCATTGAGAATCTTTGAAAAGGGAGCAATTAAGTGGCATAGCGGATAGAACACTGATCCTGGAGTCAGAGGAATTGAGTTTAAATTCAGCCTCAGACACTTAATAATTACCTACCTGTGTGACCTTGGGCCAGTCATTTAACCACTTTGCAACTGCCCTCCCCCATGAGTGGAATTATTGAAAACTGAAAATGATTTTTAAATTAAAATGTATTTTCTTTGTTCTCCTTAGTACCATCTGTTCATAATCTGAGGGGTCACTGCCCATTAATAATTTCAAGTTGATAAAACATGAAAAGTTAAAAAGTTGGATTTGATGATGTTATTGTAAAAATATACAATAAAATTTTCTAAACTGTTTTGATCTTGAAGTATTTTTAGTTTGAAATACTATAGTTATCCTCTTAAATCTCATTCTTCTAGATCTGATATCTATCTTACAAGATACAGCAAATTTGGAGAAATTCTTACAGCTAGATAGAGAAAATTTAAACCCATTTTCACACACTTAATGAAAGTATTTCCAATGTTTTTAAAGTTTCCTTTATCACCAGAGTTGAAATTTCCCCTAGAAAACCCTTATTCATATTATATAGTGCATTTTATAGGCAACCTTGGTATATGATCTCTGAAGCACAGAAAAATCTGATATTCTTTAAGAGAATTGCATAAAGATAATATAAAATAATATTGCTTGTGTTTTATTCTAGATGGTCCCCGACCCTCACAAAAAGAAATTATATCATTAAGGGCATTTATGCTGCTTTTTTTGAAGCAGCTAATATTAAAGGTAAGCATGATTCATCGGGGTTTTTTTGTTTTTGAGAAATTATAATTTTTACATCTTAATATCTGAGATACTTATAAATCTTTATCATGATGATAAAAAAATAACCTACTAGAAATGTTTTAGTTTTATCAAAATTATATAAATGGTACTTGACTTTTGTAAAACTTAATATTTCTCATATTTTCTTTAAGAAAATAATTTTTGGGGCGGCTAGGTGGTATAGTGGATAAAGCACTGGCCCTGGAGGCAGGAGTACTTGGGTTCAAATCTGGTCTCAGACGCTTAATAATTACTTAGCTGTGTGGCCTTGGGCAAGCCACTTAACCCCGTTTGCTTGCAAAAAAACCTAAAAAAAACAAATTTTCCCAGGGAGTAGATATGTTGAATAGTTAAAAAAAAAGTGCCATTGTAAACATAATAATTGAACATATATGTTATAGGTTATAACTTCATTGACAAATAGTGAATAGAAAAATGTAATTTGAATGTAATCATAAGTTGCCTAAAAGTGAACAGACATTTGATTGTGGCTGTCATCACACTATAGTGATATTTTTTACCATTTAAATGTGATATTTTGGTTTTGGATTTTCTTAAATTTAGTTATATGTAAGGTTTATAATGTTGGAGCTATTTTACTCTGTGAAGTAAGAAACAGTTTTAAAGTCTATAACAGAATTGCCATTTGGCTATAATTTGTGTTCTTCTACATTGTAGTTATTCTATTGTTTTCTTAATTGGTAAATATTTCTTATTTTACTTAACAAAAAAATACCTTTTTTTATTAGGATCGAGGGGTCAAGGAAGATGAACTTCAGAGCATATTAAATTATTTGCTAACAATGCATGAGGTAAATTTTATGGGTATTATTTGCATTCTTAATTTTACAATTTATCATATAACTAAATTTGACATGTAAACTATTGCTGATCCTTCCTTGTAGGATGAAAACATACATGATGTGTTGCAGTTATTAGTGGCTCTGATGTCAGAACATCCAGCCTCAATGATACCTGCCTTTGATCAAAGAAATGGAATACGGTGAGATAATATCTTTAAGCATCAAAATTGAGTATTTGCAGAGCTACACAGAAAAGTAATTGTCTGATTGACTTACTTTTCCAGATGAGGCAACTGAAATAATAAAGTATGGGCATACCTTTTAATTCATATGGAGTGGAATGGAGCAGACTAAAAGTGTTTATTAGTGAAATAATAAATTGAGAAGTATTTAAAAATATGTAGGATCTTGGGAAAATAAAAGTATTCATTAAATTTGATACGGTTAGGAGGAGGCAAGTCAGGAAAAAAGATTTAAAGATGAACTAATGTGAATAAATGTAATGTCAATTTTTAGAGGAGAGATAATGGTAAAATTAAGCTTTCTAGTGATATTTAGTATTGGAAAGAATCCCACATCTCAGAGAATTTAAGAATCTTCTTGATATAGAACTTACTTTTCTTGGCTTACATAATCCAAAACTTGTGTTTCTTTCTTCAGATTATTGTAATAACTGTCCCCCATGACAAGACTCAACTCAGAAACACTGTTAATAAATCTGTGAATTAGACCAGATATTCTCGAAATATATTTGAAATTATATCTCAGAGTTGCTGAATAAATACCCCTTGACTCAGGAATACTAGGTCTGTACCTCAAAGAGATAAAAGAAGGATAAAAGGACCAATATATAATGGTGGAATTCAACTTGTTTGTACCAGTTTAGCAGAACTGATAGCTAATTTTATGTTGAGTTTGGCAGTTAAATTGCAACAGTTAAAATCGTACTAGTAATTAGAGTTCTCACTCAGGTGGGCACCTGGGCAATGGCGCACTGTAGAAATCACAAATTTATATCCCTTACTTTTTTTTTAATGTTCATCTGCCCCACAGTGTTTTCTAGTAATGTTCAAATATGAAAAAAATTGACGAAACTATGCTTGTAATAATTATTTATTCATTTCTTAAAACTCATTAATCCTTTGATTAGCTACTACATTTTAATTCCCTCATTTTTGTTTCTTCAGTAAACAAATATATAATGTAAAGAGAAAAATTGCCAAACAACCAGTGGATGACAAGTTGTCATTTGTTTCTGCTTTGTGTTACACCCAAAATTCCCTTGGGATATTATGAATACACTGGTGTTCCCCAAATGATTAAAGCAAAAGGAAACTGAGTCATAATGAACCACTAGAAATATAGATTTCAAGGGTCATTTTATCTCCCATTTCAGAAACCTTGGAAGTAAAAGAAAAAAAGAATTAGAATAGGTAGAATGAGTTTAGGTTCTGCATTTGTTACAACATGGACTGCTTTTGCTCCCTAAGGATATATTTGCTTACTGTGAGTAAAATAACATCATGTAGTTTTATGTACCTCTTTTATTGGGTATTTTGAGTGTTAAATTTGAGTTTTAAATGCATGAAATATTACACTACCTTTTGGTATCTTTTTGTATAGTTAAAACAGTCATGAGGGCAGTAAACCAGTTGTTAATTTATTTTAATCCCATGACTGCCTATGTGTACAAGAAAATTTACTTCTGCTCTTTTTGTAGGGACAAAGAACTGGAAACTAATTAGTTGTACATCTATTGGGGAATGACTGAACAAATTATGATATATATATATATGTGTATATATATATATACACACACATATATATATATATATACACACACACATGTAATAATTCTGTTGTGGCAACAGAAATGTTGAAATGGAGGGAGGATTTCAGAGAAATCTGGAAATACTTATATGAATAGTTATGTATTAAATGAGCAGAAGCAGGAAAACAGTTTATACAATAAAATGTACTTGGTAACTCTAAACAACTTTGAAAGATTTAAAAACTGAATAATGTATAATGACCAACTAGAGGGGTGGTTGGATGCTGTTGTGGAGAGTGCACTGGCCCTGGAGTCAGAAGGACCTGAGTTCAAATCTAGCCTCAGACACGTAATAATTACCTAGCTGTGTGACCTTGGGCAAGTCACTTAAACCCATTGCCTTAAATAAAATTTAAAAGCAAAAAATAATGACCAACTAGAATTCTTTGAAAACTGATGAGGTTGTATTCTTCCTACCTCCTGAAATCCAGATGATGACTTCAAGATGCAGAATGAGAAATTTTTGAAGTTGAGCAATTTAGGAATTTATTTTGCTTGGTTTTTCATATTTTGTTAAAAAAAACAACTTGTTTCCTTTCCTGTCTTGAGAAAATAGGCAAGAAGAAAAATTAAAGCTTTTCCAAAAAAAAAATTAAGTTAGAGTGTAAATGGTTTTTTTTTTTTCTGCAGGAGGCCTTTTGTAATCCCTCTAACTGGTCTGTTGTTCTCTGAGAGATATACCTTTCAAATCTATTCTGTATATATATACCTATTCATATGCATATCATCTCCCACATACCAACTAGCAGGTCTACGCAGTTTTAGATATTGTGTTCTTAGTACTCATCACTACCTCTAGCCAGCACATACTAGGCACTTCATTTTTTTTCTTTTTCTTTTATATTTTTCCTTTTCTTTTTATTTTCATTTTTTACAAGGCAGTCGGGTTATAAGTGACTTTCACAAGGTCACAACTAGTAAGGATCAAGTGTCCAAGATCAGATTTGAACTCAGGAGTCCTCTATTCACTGTGCCACCTATCTGCCCCAGCATTTAATTTTTTAAAAATTTATTTTCAAATATTTTATTTTTTAAGTTAAATGAAAATTTTTAATGTTTTTAAAAATATTTTTAGTTCCAAATTCTTTTTCTCCCTTTTTTACCCTCTAACTTCTTTAAGACAAGCACTTTGATATGTTATATATGTGTAATCATGCGAAATACACTGACATATTAGTCATTTTGTGAAAGAAAATTAAATAAACTCAAGAAAAATGATTTAAAAAAGTATGTTTTAGTCTGCTTTCAGATTCTAAGCAGTTCTTTCTCTGGAGCTGAATAGCATTTTTCATCCTGAACTGTATTGCTGAGTAGCTACATCCTAGGCAGTAATAAAAACTTGTTGGTTGTTCATTTGTGAAGTAACCCTAATGACTTTTTAGATCATTTCCAATTTTGAAATAATGCAATTCACACCAAGATGGAATTTAGAAAAACTAGGGATTAAGTAAAGCATCTATGAAATCTCCTAAACGGACTAAATGACCAACAATGAAATGTTTTTAATACCTACTTTGTATAGAACAAAGTGCTAGACATTAGACATTGGCAAAACTGCATTTCTGTCATCAAGGAGTTTGTCTCCAATAGAGATGCATCATATTAAGTTACATGTATATTAAGTTATAAAAAAGGTGGAAGAAAAGGGCTTGTAATTTGCTACTTCTCATAATTAGGAAGAGTGTTAAAGGAGACTGTTAAAACAAGAAAGTGTGGGGAAAATGGACATTGGTTGTACTTTATTGTCATTTGAACTAAACAAAGGAGTAATGAATACATATTTTGGAATAGAAATACCTAAAAATGAAAAAAATAAGTGAGGATAGAGTGTAGGTTAAGAAGTAGGTATGACCAGGTTGGGAATAGTCAAATAGTCATAAGCTCTTTGTTTCCAAAGAGCAGAGGTGGAGAAGAGAAGAGAGAATAATATTAGTTGGGGAGTAGTCTTAGGCAGAACAAAATTCCTCATCTCTAGGAGGGAATCAAAAGAAAGAAGAAAAAGGAAAGAATTGTAACCTAAGAGTATCTTTCGATTGAGATATGAATGAACAAAAATTATTTTTGAATATAATATTTTTGCACTGTAGGAAATGATGAAAGAGATGATTCCAAAAGTAATGATATATACATTGAATATATTGAAGCACATTGAAATGAGGAGAAATAGGAGAATATTTTATACAAAGACAACATTTAATGAAAATAACTGCATAATTTAAGAACTCTAATCAATGCAATAATCAATTAAGTTTCCTGAGAACTTATGATAAAACATGCTTTCTGTTTATTGAGAGAAGTGAGGAACTATATAGCTTAAGAAGACATTTTGGACATGGTCGTTACATTGCTCTATTGAACTTGTTTATACTTATATGTTAGGAGGTTGATTTCATTTTATTTTTTTGTCCTTCTGTTTTTTAACTTTGGACAAAATGATGGAGAGAGGAGTTAGTGATAGTGATGTCAGGAAAAAAGAACTCTGAAGTATTATGTGGATATTACTATATACTTTAGAAAAACAAGTGCCATGAAATTGAGATTCATATTTCCATTTGGAAATGTTCTTGTTATTTATATTCCTTTAGAATAAAAATTAAAAATATTAAAGATAAGCTAATGCAGTTTCCCATTGTCATAATTTCCATAGAAATAATGAGTGAAACTTCAGTTTTTTGTTTTTTTCTTAGGATGCAGACAATAAAAGAATGTTCTTAGCAGATAATTAATACTATGAATATTTTGTTTCTTCTTAGAGTGATCTACAAATTGTTGGCTTCCAAAAGTGAAAGTATTTGGGTTCAAGCTCTGAAGGTATTAGGATACTTTCTCAAACACTTGGGTCACAAGTAAGTTATTTTTTAAAGTAAATTATAGGAATATCAAATGGGAATAGTTCTTTTTAAATCTAAATGAGTCAAAGTCATACAATAAAAGGAACATGGTGACTGCTTTGTGAGAAATAAAAAATAATTGTAATGATTTTAAAATTTGAACTGACTTCCTAATTTTAAGGGTCATGGATGTTTAAAATATGATTTTTAAAATTTCATTGTTTATTTTTAATGATAAAATATTTGCATGCTGTTGAAATATCTTTCTTCTAGGGGACTGACAATCTCTCTGTCACTAAATCAAAAGGTTTCTTCATTCAATTTCCCATATTCACTGTGGCATTTGACACAACTGTTAATCCCTTCCTGATATATTTCCCTTCATTGTCTTGACTGTCTACTCCATTATCATAGTCCTAGAATGTTCTTGACCATTCCTTTTTTCACTTTTGCTTTTCCTCTTCTTGTATTTTATTCCTACCTTGAACCTCTTCTCTTTTGTCTCTGAACTCTCTTCTGTGGCACTCATCTGTTATCATGGCTTTCATAAATTAACTTCTATCACGATGGTTGTTAAGTTTGTATTTTTCCTCTCAACTTTTCTCCAGAACTCCATTTTCTTATTGCCATTTGGCTGTTAAGGGTATCTACCTGAATAATTAGTTGATACTTCAAATTTAACATATACATAACTGGAATGCTCTTTCGCCTTCAAACTGTCACTTACACCTATATGTTCACGCTTCTCTTATTCTTCACATCCATCACTTGCAAAGTTTTGTCAGTCCTGTGTCTTTCAGTAACCCTCTTCTGCCCTTTCCTTTTAATTCCCACTGTTCTATACCAACCTTCCTTTCTTTTTACCTTGATTTTTAGTTAGAATTTGATAACCGCCTTGCTTAATTCCAAACCAGATGTTTTTAAATTCAGCCTTTAAAACATTGTTCAAGTAATTTCCCCAATGATTAACTCTGATAATGTTATTCTTCTACTTTAAAAACTTCATTGAGTCCTATTAAACTCTAAACTATTGGATTTCTCTAGTCAACTACACCAACTTATTATATTCTTCTCTTCTTTCCACTTTCTATTCTAGAGGTTGTTCTAAACTTTCTCTCTTCAAAATCTATAGCCAAATTTTTTTTCCCTCTCCCTTTCAGCAAAAAAGACATCTCCTTTTTTATTGAGAATATAGAGGGAACCTTTATTACCCTCTTCTTCCCAATTTTGTCCCTTAAAACACTCTTGCATTATTCTGAATTCTCAATAGATATGACTGTACTAACTGCAGGAGAAGTTGCAAGACTATATCTCTTTAAGGGATTGCTTGCCAGGATAATGGCTGATGACTTGAAAGGCTATTTAGAAAGGGGGTTTATCAACCCATTCAGAAGCTGCAATGAAGAATGCGAAGGAAACTTACTTCAAAAGTTCCATTAATCTAAAGGAACTTAGATCATTTAGGTCACTAAACAGAGTAGGAAGATTTCCCAACCCTGGTAATATGAATAAGGCAGAGGAATAGACAGAAGCAGTGCCAGTAGTGAATTCAGTGGAGGAAATATCAACTGGTCATTTAGTAAGAAATGACAAAGCAAACTAGTCATACATCCATTGGTCGGCAAGCCCATTGCCAATAAAAGACTGCCCAAAGAGGAATTCTGGCAGCATAGCCAAATCTTTACTGGCCTGGGATTGTGGTCTTTTGTGAAAGCTGCCCTTACCAGAATTCCATAGAGCGTTTGATCAGGTAGCCTTCTTTCCACTGACTGACAAGCAAAATTTCTTAGGACTTCAGAAACACACTTTGAGTTTCAGAGTGCTGCTGGGAGTGTCCTTCAAGAGCCAATGAAGCATATCTGGTGTGTTTCCTTGAAGATACTAATCCAGGTATCATCCATACTAAGAGAAAATCTATCATGGCCAAAGAGAATGAGTTGACTTCCATGATACAGGGAGAAAGAATTTAAGGAAAAGCAGTTTTATAGTTTTTGGTAGTAAATTCTATAAAATGCTTTGTTTTTAATTTGTGACCTTTTTTTGTAAGAAACTATAATATGTTACTTACATCATTCCATCTTTCACTCAGGATAATTGGAAAATGTGACTGTTCATAGACCTCAGTTATGTGAGTGAGCATTTTTTGCTCAAGTGACAAGTTGCTAATATTAAGAAGAGATGAATGATATTTCCTTGTTTGTCATGATGTATATTTCATTATGGTAGTTGACTTGATGGTAGCTAAATCAATATATTTACAATCCATTGAAGATAAAGAAAAGAAAGTTCTTGACTCCAAAGTTTTTGGCACTGCTAAATTTTTCAGCATGAGAAATTGATATGATGCTTTTATCATTGGAAATGACATTAAAGAAGAGTCTACTCCATTTTGCCCAGCATAGTAAGGATCATGGGATGTTTCTACATGGCTTGTTTCTGAAATCTTCCATTTAAGTTGTCTCTCCAATTGCAATGATTTCCTTGAGAGCAGGGATTGTCTGTTTTACTATTTGTATCTCTAGTGCTGAGCACAGTTCTTAATAAATCATTCATCCATTCATTCATTTCCCTATCCATGTCCTCCCATTCTCCATTATATGGCCACTACTATAGCCCTGGCCCTCAATACCTGTCACCCTTAAATGATTGCAATAGTTAATTGATTGTATTTCTTGTGTCTAGACATTACTCTCTCCACTCTGTAGAGACCACTCATGTGTGATCTAATACTTTCAACTTTCTAGGAGTGGTCCTAAATAATACAAAACTAGAAGAAAGAATAAAATTTAAAAAGAAACTTTATGTGAAATAGAGGAAACAGGGAGAAAGAAAAGGATTTCCTGGTTTCTGTGAGGAATCTGTCCATATTTGATAATATAGATAGTGACTGATCAAAATATAGCTCAAAATCAGTTGATGTTGTTGGTAACAAATCTTCGTAAAGGTAGGAATGTTTTCCTCACACAGATCTTACCACCTCAGTTTACCTTTTATTCGAGCTGAAATTTATTTGTAGCTATGGAAAAGAGGGATCTTGGGGTATGCAAGAGTAGCTAACTATGAATTAAATGATCTATTAACAGAAGGCTTTGGTCTAGAAGGCTAGCATTAGGAATGAAAAGGAAAATGTTACTCTTAGCCTTATACCTTGCCTCATGAGCAATGCAGAGAATTGTCAGTAAAGAATAGCCAATGATGTTTTTGTTTGCCATAATTGCTCAAAAAGAGAAAACTCTAACTTGTCTTTCATATAAATATATATGTATATATAAAACTTTAATTCTACAAATAATGATTATGTATATACATATAACTATTTAATTCCACAAGTCATTATATATATGTGTGTGTGTGTGTGTGTGTGTGTGTGTGTGTGTATGTATATATATATATATATATATACATACACACACACATTATAATTATATATATGAAGAAAGGGTTTGCCCATAGCAGGTCTATTAGGGTTGTCCTTGATCTCTGAACTGCTGAGAAAAGGTGCATACTTTATAGGTGATTATCTCACAATGTTATTGTTAATGTATATAATGTTCTTTTGGTTCTGCTCTCTTGACTCAGTACCCACTTCATGAAATTTTTTTCAGTGCTGCTCTAAAGTCTGAATGCTAATGATTGCATATAGAACAATAGTACTACATAACATTTATATACCATAGCTTATTCAATAATTCTTCAATTACTGGGCAACCCCTCAGTTTGAAATTCTTTGCCACTCCTATACTTGCTATAAATATTTTTGTACATGTGTGAATTTTTTCCATTTTTTAATGATTTCTTTTGGATATAGACCTAGTATCGGTATTGCTGGATCAAAAGGAGTGATCATTTTTGTTGCTCTTTGGGCATAGTTCTAGATTGCTCTCCAGAATGGTTGAAACATTTCACAACTCCATCTATAATGCATGAATGTCTCAATTTTCCTATATCCTTTCAACATAGTTTATATTCCTTTTTTGTCATCTTAGCCAATCTGATAGGTGATACCTCAGATTTGTTTTAATTTGAATTTTTCTAATGCAAATTATTATGATTTGGAGCATTTTTTTCATATGATTATATGTAGCTTTAATTTCTTCATCTGAAAACTGCTTGTTCATATCCTTTTACTACCAATTAGGGAATGATTCATAAAAACATAAATTTGAATCAATTCTCTATATATTTTAGAAATGAATCCTTTATTGGAAACTAGTTGTGAAAATTGTTTCCAGTTTTCTGTTTTCCTTTTAATCTTGGCTACCATGATTTTATTAGTGCAAAATCTTTTTAATTTAATATAGTCAAAAATCATCCATTTTGCAATTTATAATATTCTCTATTTCTTTTTTATTTTAAATTTATGCCCTTTCCATTGATTCAACAATATATCTCTTGATCTCTTTTTTTCTTAATTTCTTGATCTGTTTATTGACTATGGTATTGCTCTTTATGTCTAAATCCTACACCCATTTTGGCTTCATTATGGTTTAGGGTGTGGGATGTAATTCTATGCCTAGTTTTTACCATATTATTTTCCCAGAAGCTAATGTCTTTGGTTTTGTCAAACAGAAGATTGCTATAGACATTTAGTACTGTTTCTTTTGTATCTGTTATCATCCACTGGTCCATTATTCTGTTTCTCCACCAGTACCAGGCAGTTTTGATGATTGCTGCTTTATGGTACAGCTAGGCCACCTTCCTTTGCTTTTTTGTTCTTCATTTCCCTTGATGTTCTTGACCTTTTGTTATTCCAAATGAATTTTTTTTACTATTTCTTTCCTGCTATAAAATAGTTATTTGATAGTTTGTTATGGATTGAATAAGTAATTTAATTTGGGTAGAGTTGTCATTTTTATTATATTAGCTTGGCCTAACAATGAGCAATTGATGTTTTTTTCAATTGTTTAGATCTGCCTTTTTTGTGTGAAAAGTATTTTGTAATTATATTCGCACAGTTTATCTTGGGAGATAGATTTCCGAGTATTTTATGTTGTCTGTAGTTACTTTAAATGGAATTTCTCTTTCTATCTCTTACCCTTGGGCTTTATCATTCATATATAGAAATACTGATGATTTATGTGGGTTTATTTTAGATCCTGCTACTTTGCTGAATTTGTTGTTTCAGTAGTTTTTTAAAGATAATTTTCTAGTGTTCTCTAAAATATTCCATCATATCGTATACAAAGAGTAAAATTAGGTTATTTAATTTCCAATTAATTTATTACAGGTAATTTTTATTACATCATGATCTGAAAAGGATGTATTTAAAATGTCTGCCTTTCTGCATTGATTGTAAGGTCTTTATGGTCTATTACGTGGTCAGTTTTGGTATAGGTGCCATATACTACAGAGAAATAGGTATATTCCTTTCTATCCCCATTCAGTTTTCTTCAGAGGTTCATCCTAAGTTTTTTAAGATTCTCTTCATCTTCTCAACTTCCTTCTTGTTTATTTTGTGGTTAGATTTATCTAATTCTGTGAGAGGGAGGTTGAGGTACCCTACTATTATAGCTTTGCTATCTATATCTCCCTGTAAGTCTTTTAACTATCCTCTAAGAATTTGGATGCTATACCACTTGGTGCATATATGTTTAATAATGATTTCACTTCATTGCCTATGATGCCTTTTAAAAAGGTGTAGTTTTGTTCCTTATCTCTTTTAATGTGATCTGTTTTGTCTTTTGCTTTGAGATCAGAATTGCTAGTCCTTTTTTTTTTTTTTTTTTGCTTCCTCTGAAGCATATCATACTAAGTAAGATCCATTCATGGCTTAATTATATACAAATCCTCTAAGTACTCTCCTTCCTTTTGTCTCAATAGAAAATACAACCCTCATAATCAATATCATTTTGTGACTCATTTATACTTCATATCCTTTGTATGTAATTCTCTGCTTCAGATGTTTCTTGTAAACAACATATTGATGGATTCTTGTTTTTAATCCATTGTTCTCTCTGCTTTCATTTTATTGGAGAGTTCATCCCATTCACGTTTTACAGTTAATTTCCCTCCATGCTATCTTTATCCATTTGTTTTTTTCTCTTTCCTTTCTCCTTATCCTTCCTCAAAAATGTTTTACTCTCTTTCCCCTTTAACTTTTCTCTTCAATTTTAACTTTACTTTTATTTTAATCTTTTGTCAGTTCCTTCTTTGCCTTTCTTCCCCCTTTCCCCTGATCCCCCACCCCCTACCTCCATGTAGGATAGGATAGATTGGGAATGTGTGTTCTTCCTCTTTGGGCCAAATGTGATGAAAATAGTATTTACTCAATGTTCACACCTTCCCTTCTTTCCCTCTATTTTAAAAGGTCTTTGTGTTTCTTCATGTGGTATTATTTATCCTTTAATGCCTAACCTTCTCCAAATCCTTTTTTATGTCTTTACTGTTGTATCCTTGTCAGATAGCTACATCCCCTCTGTCAAAATATATTCCTTTTATCTGTCTTGATAGAAATATCAAGGATTGATTGATTGTTTGATAAGCAGCATTGCCTCTTCAGTCACTAAGCATACTTCCCTCTTCTGTCCCATTAGATAAATAACATCAAATTATGGTCTATTTATCTACACCCTTTTTTCAAGTACCTTCCATGTGCACACAGTCCTCATGAGCCAAAGCATCATGCAAAACAAAATCATTTCATGAACCATTTATAGCTCCCTCCTCCAAGCACACTACCTTCAATTGTAGCCAGAGCATGATGCAAAGCAAAATCACTTCATGATCTATTCATATCCAATCCCTCTATGTACATTCTCTCCTTCCATCCCTCTAGTACTCCATCCATAGCACCATGACCCTCCTTAAGTAAAATATCTCTCCCTCTATCCCAACTCTAGCCATAGCACTCCAACAAGATCACTTCATGATCTATTCATGTCCAACCCTTAAGTACACTCTCCCTTGTGTTCCTCTTATACTACAACCCTCTTTAACTAAAGTATCTAGTAAAGTGAGGTCACTTCATGATTTAATTATGTATAGATCCTCTAAGTACTCTCCCCTTCCCTTTGTCCCAATAGAAAATACAATCCTTATAATCAACATCATTTTATGAGTCATTTATACTTTATTTCCTCTAAGTACAATTCCTGCAACTGTATTCAACCCTAGTTAGGTAAAGGCTCATTATTTTCATGGTCATCCTATATCCATACCTTTTCTCTAAGTATGTTTCTTTTAAGTATCCAAGAGAAATCAGTTCTTGCATTGCATGTATTATCTTCCCTTGTAGGGGGTGTATAAGGTTTAATGTTCTTGATTAACTTTTTACCCCCCTTTGTTTACCTTTTTAAAGCATCTTTTCAATCTTGAAGATCAAATTTTTCAGTTTTGGGCTTTTTTATCAGAAAATTTTGGAAGTCTTCTATTTCATTGAAAGTCTATCTTTTTCCCTCAAAGAATGTGTTGAATTTTGTACCAAACATGGTAATTTTGTTTGGTTATAATCTAAGGTCCTTTGCCTTCAGGAAAATCATCTTCCAGGTCCTCTGATCCTTTAATGTTGAAGCTGATAAATCTTGTGTAATTCTGATTGTGCTTCCTTGGTATTTAAATGGCTTCTTTTTGACTGCTTGCATTATTTTCTTCTTTGTTGAGAATTCTGGAATTTGCTTATACTATTTTTTTGGAGGTTTTTATTCTGGTGTTCTCTTTCTAGAGGTGTTCTGTGAATTCTTTTGATTTTATTTTCTTGTTCTTGGATATTAGGGCAGTTTTCCATGATAATCTCCTGAAAGATATTTTCCAGGCTCCTTTTTTAATCAAGGCTTTTTCAGGTAGCCCAGCAATTATTTCTCCTTGAACTAATTTCAAGATCATTTGTTTTTCTTAAAAAGTACATTTTTCTTTCTATTTTTTCAGTGTTTTGGTTTTCTTTGATGGAATCTTGGTGTCTCATGGAGTCATTAGTTTCCATTTGTCCAATTCTAACTTTTCAGGTTTTATTTTCTTCAGTTAATTTTTGTGTTTCCTTTTCCAGTTGGTTAATTTTACTTTTTGATGAGTTATATTTTTTCTAGTTGGTGGATTTTAATTTTTGATAAGTACATTCTTTTTTCTAGTTGGTCATTTTTCTTTTAAAAGGAGTTGATTTCTTAAGTCAATTTTTCATAATTCTCCTACATAGCTCTCATTCCATTTTTCCATTTTTCTTCCTCTCTTCTTTGGTTTTTAAAATCCTATTTAAATTCTTCCATGAAGTTTTAGATTTGAGACTGATTCATAAACTCCTTTGAGATTTCCTATGTAGGTAATTTATCATTGCTTTCTTTTTTTTCTGAGATGATATTTTTGCCTTCCCTATCTGAATAGTAGCTTCCCATGATTAGTGTTTATTGTTGTCTTTGTTTTCTTGCTCATTTTGAAAGCTGAGTTCTGCTCCTGGGGGTACAGGGAATATAGTTCCAAGTTTTTTGTGCTGTTGCCAAAATCTGGTCCTTGGCTTATATAAGCTTATCAAGGTGTTGCCTTTACAGAGGTTTATTTCCTCCTTTATGCCCAGACTTTGCCTCTGCAGTTGTTCCCAACCCAGTCCTGTCTGTTGCCCTAGCCTTCCCAGGGCTCGGACTTTGTCTGAGGTTGGTGATCCTCTTTGTTGGTCTGATATCACACTGGCTTACTGAACCAGGACCTGAGCTGAGCTGTGATTAAGACGCTCTTACTGGCTTTCCCTCTTTCCCACCTGTATTTCCCCTTTACCACTGAAGAGATAGGCCTTTACTGAAGATCCTCCATGGATTTTTGAGTTGAGAACTTGTTTCACTTTTTTTTTTTTTTTTTTTGGTGTTATCTCTAGCTTTAAGGTCTGTGTAGAGGCTTCAATTAAATTGTGTCAGGAAAAATTCTGGGAAGCTTCCTAGCTTTGTGTCTCTTGTCTCGGCTCTTCCACTTTTTTTTTTCAGACTTTGGAGGGATTCTGTCCATAACTTCTGGTTTTGTTATTCATTAAGAATGAGTTTGTTTACCTTTGCTGCTTCTTTGAACTTTTATTCAGTCATTCAGGATTAGCACTAATTGGCTAAAGTATTTCCTTTCTTCCATGGAAGTTTACAATCTCTATAATTATGCAGAATATTTCACCTCTGCCCCCATAATTTCCCTAATTTTTAACAGGAAGGAGTTTTCTGAACTGTATGAGTGGGAAAGGAATCTACCAATGTAAGGGACTTGAGTTGTTTTTCCAGAGGGTATAGAGCTCACAGAGTGACCAGAAAACATGAAGTGACTCCTTATGGGATGGAAAAAGAAAGGAGCGGAGAGGGTCAATTGGACCTATGTCTACAAGCAGCCAGTTGTTATCAGAAATGTCTTCTTGAGAGGTTAAAACCAAGAAATAAATTTCCTAGTAAGACTTCTCTCTTCCTGCTACTTGCATTAATTTACTGAGCACATTACTTTTGAGAGTTGCCACAATTAAACGTGAGACTCAGATGTCATGAGCATGAAAGAGCAAGATGAAAAAGTCATTGTTTTAGGAACTCATTCCAGTTTTCAGCTATGCCACCTGCCTGAGGATGGCATAAGACATGGAAAGTCAAGCAGTAGACCTAATCTCTGACTTCCTCAGTGAATTGGGTCCTTTAATTAGAATCCTAAGTGATTTAGGAGGTCCATTAGGAAGGGGAGGGTTTTCCTGTGGAGGATCTGATAGTTGCTGCCACAGTGGACTTGATTGGCTTTGTGGTGCCATAACCTAAATATGTACTATCTGAGACAGCCATTTGCTCTGAGATGTATGGGACAGAGGTAGCAGTGAAATAAGTTGGCAACCATGCAGCCTCTTTTAGAGGTGAGCATTTTGATTGGCAGAAAGAACATAATTGAGTAGAAGTAATTGCCTCATTTTTTGTTAGGGGAATCATATAACCTGTCCCTTCAACAACATATCATACAATTTGGTTATTAAACTACTTAACTCAACCTCTGCTTTTCTCATAAAGGCATAATTACTTATTTTGTTCAGAGACAGCCATTTGAGTTCTTTGATGTGCAATGACATGCCCCATAAGCAACTATGTTTGGGAGGCATTCTTTCTTCCTTCATTGCTTACCCAGAAATCGGTGCAGATGAAGTTCACTGCCATATTTCCTTAAGGTCCTCTCAGAAACAATGTAATATGCCACTTAGCTCATTTGGAGTGAACTTGCCAGTACTTTTGTCACCCAGAACTTCCCTGTTAACAAATTAACTACTGTTAAAGCAGCCCAGTTTCACAGGCCTCTTGCAATAGAGCCATCGAAAACCAGGCAAAACAGTATTTCTCAGGAAACATATCCTCATGGGCAAGAGCCTATTGATCTCATTGAGGAGCTAGACTGTTGGATTATGAACTTGAAACCTTAGTTCCTGGTATCTTCCAACTCATAATGGGCAACTCTGAGCAAAGAGTATGGTATGATCTCATATCATCCAATATGTAGCATCTAGAACCAAGTACTAGAAGAGAATCTTATTTTCAAATTTTGACAAGTGATTTCTTGGTTTTGGTTTTTTTTTTGTTTTTGTTTTTGCAAGACAATGGGGTTAAGTGACTTGCCCAAGGTCACACAGCTGGGTAATTATTAAATGACTGAGGTTCATATTTGAACTCAGGTCCTCTTCACTTCAAGGCTGGTGCTCTATCCACTGCTGCCTCCAGATGAGAGGTTTATTAAAGAAGCTTTTAACTCCATAAATCTAATGGTCATTTGGTTTGATCACCCCTAGGTAACCTACCAAAAACTCTATTTTGATTGTGAATACAGACTCTTTTGTATTCACAATACTTGTGAATGCAGGCCTCTAATAATGTGAATCCTACATGATCCTAAAGGCCCAGAGGGAGATGTCCTGTCTTGTTCTGGGTTCCCCTTGAAAATGTTACACTTGTAAGTTACTTGGTGAATGGGGACTATCAGAATATATAAATTGGGGACTATGTATTCTCAAGAATTAGTAATGCCCAGTAAGTCTCTCTGCTTCCTTTTTAGAATATGGGAGAGCCAGTGCCGATAATTTATTCCAAACTATGTCCAAAATCATCTGGATACTTACTACTCACTGTTTTCTTCAAAGTTTGGCTGAGTGGGCTGGACTGTGGATTTTCTTGGGGTCAGTTTCCCCACTCTCAGTTCCTCTTGTGGGCCATTGTCTGATTTAGAATCTCAGCTAATTCGGACCTTTTCTGGAAACATTGTGTCTTTAGTGTAGTATACCTCAATGTTCTGAGGTCTCTTCTAGGTCTCTGTCCATTAGACTGGCAGTTTTGAGTTTAGGTTCATTCTGGGGATAAATGGGACAGCATACTAGATTCCTTTCCAAGTGAAAGCAAATGTTTCCTGACTGATCTCAGTCCTAAAAATAAAGAGAAAAAATGCTTTAAAAAGGTCTATAACCCATATTACTCACCCTTGACCTGGGTTACCTTGTCTACCACTTTGATAGAGTTGCATAGAATGACCTTTATTGTAGAATAAATGTACCATAAATGTGGAATACTTGATATGTGAGACATTTTTATATACTGTTAATTATTATGGAACTAATTATTTCTATATGACTTTTAAAATATTTGATTTCATGTACTGGCTTTCTAGAAAGGAAATGAAAACAAATATATCTATAAAACTTATTTAAAAATTCATTCTTTGGTATTATAGCCATTAATTAACATTCAAATACTTAAATAGTAGTTTGGACTGTTTGATAGCATTTTTCCATTGAAATTTAATTTATATATACATGAATTTTTACAAGATGAATGTTTCAAAAAGTTGCACATTTATTTGTATATGCCTTCTTCCATTATTTTATGGTCAGAAAATCAATTGCGTTGTGGTTTTGTTTCTTCTGTAGGAGAAAAGTTGAAATTATGCACACCCACAGTCTTTTTACTCTTCTTGGAGAGAGGTTGATGCTGCATACAAATACTGTGACTGTTACTACATACAACACACTTTATGAGGTAAAATAAAAATAGATAAAAGTTATGAATGCCTTTGAATTTATGTTTTGTATAGGATTCAACATCAAATTAATTGACCATTTATTAAACATTAGTTACATGCTATTATCTGTACTATTTTAAATGCTAGGGAATATATCAGAGACTCTATTTTCCTTAAATTTAAGGAAAATTAAAGCATAATGAGAGAAAGACATACAAAGACAACTTTGATTCAAAGGAAAAGTGAAGCCTAGAATGTGATGAGAAATTTAAAGAATAGAAGATCATTTTCAGGAGACATTTAGAAAGGTTCCATGAAATAGACTGTATTTAAACTGTCCTTGAATGAAACAAAGAATATAAACAGATGAGAATCCATTTCCAATAGCTTTTTCAAACCACATAGATGGGAAAGGACAAGATGAAAGGAGTCCCATTTGTCCAGAATATATAGATACATGGACTTAATATAAGACAGATGTAGAAATATAATTAATAATGAATTTGGGGAGGACCTGAAAGAAGAATCAGGAGTTTATTCAGTTTGATGGTGAATAGCTCCTAAATATTTTTGAAATGGTTTGTTCAGTATGATACATTAAGCATTACTGTGAAGGATGGGCTGGGAATGAAATAGATTATTTTTCTAATTGACAGATATAAGAATCTTAAAAAACTTAATTGCAGTGAAAATTGAGAGGAAAAGACAGAATCAATAGAAGGTACAGATATAGAATCATCAGGACCTATCAATTGATTATTTGTATAATCAGTTGGTTATTTATTTCAGAATCAAGGGATATTCAGGAATCATAGGTGTTCCCATGGTTGTGAAACTGGGTGACTAGAAGAATGGCATTGCCATCATTAGCATTGGGTCAGCAGAGAGAACACAAGTTGAGAAGAAAATGATAAGTTTGTTGAATCTGAAATATATTCAGTCAGAAATATGATAAAGGTAGTTGAAAATATTGATTTTAAACTCTAGAGAAAGATTGAGTGTGAAGATAGAGATTTGAATATCATTTGCATTATTGAACCTTTGAGTTTGTATTTGATCATCAAGAAAGAGAGTGTAATGAGAAAATAAATAAAAGTCAACTATTGCCCTTCAGGTGATACCCATTTTAAAGGGACAGGAATAATATGAGGAGACTGCAAAAGAGTAAATAAAGAATGGCCAAAGAGATAGCATGAAAACCAAGAAAGAGTTGGCAGGGAAATCAATGGGAAAAACCATGATGGCAATAGACATGGGATGTAGAATTCAAAGAATAGAGGAAGAAAAAACTGTTCAAATGATATGAAAATTAGTAGGTCATAGTGTCTATGGAGAGAGCTTTGTCAGTAGAATGCTAGAGATGGACATTTGGCTGCAAGGATTGAGAAATAATTAATGAGGTAGAGACATAGTGAATCTATTTCTAGACATTTGGCAATAAAGGAAAAGAAAGAGCTAAGATTATAATTTGAATGGATACCAATTCACGGGAAGGTTTCTGTTTACTGATGAAGGAAGTCTTAAGTTTGTTTTTGTATTGAGTGATAGGAACCATTGTTCAGTTGTCTGACTCTTCATGACCCATTTTGGGGTTTTCTTGATAAGCCTCTTATAATGATGTCATTTCCTCCTCCAGTAAATTAAGGTAGAGGTTAAGTGATTTAGGGTTCCTAGAAGGTGTCTGAGGCCAAATTTAAACTCATGTCTTCTGGACTCTGGGACCAGCACTCCATCTACTGGCCACCTAGCTGCCTCTTCCAAGTGTTTAACCTATAATATATTATACTGTCTCTGGGAAAAGGGAAGGGAAGTAGATGGGATGCCACTGATGTCTCCTCAGGAGCAAGATTAGTAGAACAGATTTTTTTAAAAATCAGTTTTTATTGATATGTTATTTTTTTTAGCTCACCGTAGCATCCTTCTCTTTCTTCCAAAATAATATGCTTAACTCTCCCTGGCTCAAAAAAAAAATAACCCCAAAAAGTCTGAAAATAATGTCCAATGTGTAACACTTATGGTCCTCTTACTTCCATAAAGAGATGGTTTAGGAGTGTTGTCTTCTATCTTTTGATTTGAGTTATGCTTGTTCTTTCTAATATTTGTTTTTATATTTTTTCTTTTCATTTTAGTCATTGTTTTATTTTTTCTGTTATTTTTTCAAATTCTATAAAATGTTTCTTTAATAATTTGATTAGTATATAGCAATAAAGAATTAATTTTACTTTGGCAGATTGTTATTTTTATTATATTGGTGTGACCAAACCATCACCACTAAATCTTCCTCCATTTAAGGTTTCTTTAATTCTTGAAGGAATCTTTTGCAACTGAATATATGAATCTTATTTTACAGTAAAGCAGATTTAATTCGGGTTTTAATCCATAATTATCATTTGAACTATACTATTATTGTCTAGCATTAGACATCATCTTAGTGACTTGTGGTTCTCACAGTCTTGCCTCCCTGCTAAATCTGGGAACAAAACTGTCTTCCAAATGGCAACTTTTTCCTCTCTTCTTGCTTTGTGCCAAGATTTTTTGATATAGCTCAGAAGGTAGTGTTTTAGACTGGGGGGAAAAATAAGTAAAAAGGTTTGTAGTCAGAGATGGAATGTTTAGGGAAGAGCAAGGATGTCAGTGTCATTGGATCTCAGGGTACATAGACTAGAGCAAGGTGTAAAAAGGAAAGGTAGGAAGGAACCAGGCCTTTAAAGGCCAAACAGAGAATTTTTAATTTGATTCAGGAGGTAATAGGGAGCCTAGAGATTTTTTTGTATAAGGGAGGAATATGGTCAGATTTGTGTTTTAGAGATATCAGTTTTACATCTGAGTGTAGGATATGCTGCAGTATGGGGAGATTTGTGGCAGAGTGACAAACAATAGCAGTATTGAAATAAATGATATATGAGATGATATGATCTCTGCCAGTGTGGTGACAGTGTTAGAGGAGGTATCTAAGAGCAATGTTTAGATGGTAGAAATGATGGGACTTAATGAGTGAATATATTGTTTTTAGACCAAGCAAAGAGTTGAGGAGGTCACCTAGGTTTTGAGCCTCAGTGATTGTGGAAGTATGGTGGTACTCTCAACAGTACGGACTTTAAGTAAAGGGATACTTTGTAGGTAAAGATGAGTCACATTTTGGACATATGTTTGATAGGTGAACAAGATATCTAATTAAAGGTATCTATTAGGCATTTGGAGATATATAACTGGAAGGAAGTAAAATAATGTTGGAAGGAATACCAACTAAGGAAAATCAATCCAAAAGAATTGAAGTATTTATTTAAAAGGAGATTAGAATTCCAGGGCTTATCCAACCTAGCCATCTTAACTTCTCCCCTGCCACTTCCCACTTTTCCTACTGTGAATAATGATGTTCCAGACCAAGATCCATAAATTAATTCACTCAATTGGGGACTCACACTAGAGTGGAAGGAATTGGAATCCTGTTACCTGCTTTACTGCTTCTATTCATGACTAGTATCTCTCCCCAGACTCTTTTCTTACTCCTTCCCTTGTAATGTGTGCATGTGTATGTGCACGCACACACAGAAACACATACGCACACTAATACTTTTCACCTCTTGCTGAAAACACTATAAATCATATGATTATTACCTTTGCTACTAGAATGAGTTTGATAGTCTGCTGATCTATTGACTCTGTTATAATACTTGTGACTGCTCTTGATCTATATTTTCAAGTGTGTGTTATATCTAGTAGAGTGAATATAGAAGTCTTGTGAAAATTTTTGTTAAATTCTTCACCATCAAGGATTACATCATATTCCTGGATGGACTTCTAGAAAAAATGGAAGTGGAATTAGAGAGAAAAGCAGCTGAATAAACCAAGTTCATTTGAAGGTGCCATTTGTGAAGATGCTCAGGAATTGGTTGATTAATATATTTAAAGGAGAATATTATACAGTATTGTGGGAAAATTTTTCTATATTATTATTGCCAGGAGACCATCAATAACTACTGAGTCTTATGTTTATTTTCATGTGTTACATATTCAAATGTATATGGAAAGTACATCAAGGGCTCCTTGGTAAAGCTTTAGAAGGGAATCAGGTGGGTTTTTGCAAATGGTGCTTTACATCACACCTCTTCTTTACCATCATAATGTCCAGAATAAAAGCATAATATTGCTTTTCCTTAGATTTATTGATTTTTTTCTAAAACTTACCTGATACTTCACATCTATCTTTCCTAACCTGATGAAACTTTGCCATAGTATCAAAAAAAAAATCTACAGTTAAGAAAAACAAATCAATACCTTGACCTTGTCAGACAACAGATATCTTAAATATATAATTTCTTAATTCTCTGACCAGAAGAGGAAAGAATTCTTTACCTTTTATTCTTTGAAATCAGAGCTGGTTATAGAATTGTCCCATTGGGTTGTCTTAGAGTTTTCCCTTTACATTTTGATTATTGTTTCAATTGTTTCTTTGTCTTTCCTTACTTTACTCTTATCAGTTTAAAAAAAATTCCCTATTCTGAATTCTTCATATTCTTCATTTTTATGATGTAATAATATATCATATTTATAATGAAAATTTGTTCAACAAATTAACAATTTATTAGCACACAGTTTGTTTCTGATTCTTTGTTACTGCAAAGATTGATATTGAATTGATATTTATCTCTGAATTTGACTTTCTTGGGATATATAAGGTATATAAGATACTTAATTTTTCATTTTCTTTGTTTCTAATTCTCTGATTCTTCCTTCATCCCTTTCTTTTCCTTGTTTCCCCTTTATCATTTCCTTTCTCCCTTTCTCCTCTTCTTTCTTTCTTCTCCCTCCTTTCTTCTTCCCTTATTCTCTTCTCTTCCCTTCCTTCTCTTCCTCTCTTTTTCTTATAACTAAGTTCTTTAGAATAAAAGTTTCCTATAACTAAGTTCTTTAGAATAAAATAATAACAGTGGATATGCTTGCTTTTAATATCTTACTTTATGAAAATGACATTTTGTATTGCTGTTAGACATTTTACTGACTTACTTTTAAATAAGCTATCCATATTTAAGAAAATGTTCATTTACCATATTTTTAGAAAATGTTCATTTCATGAATGACTTGTATATATTGAGGGAATGATTTCCTTCATTTTTTACTACAATATCTTGATTTTGAAATTTTATTTTTAAGTTAATATGAATTACATTCTTTATATTTAAGATTTTGACAGAACAAGTGTGCACTCAAGTTGTACATAAGCCACATCCAGAGCCAGATTCTACAGTGAAAATTCAGAATCCAAGTAAGTAAATTTTAATATCTTTTTTGTAATCTGATTAATTTATATTAATTGGATCAGAAGTGTTTTTCGTCAGTTATCAAAATCTTATTTTTTTAATCTTATTACTATTATTACTTTTTCTTATACTCCTAACCACTGAGGTGGAAGCTGATAAATAATTAATGAATTACAAAAGTAGATTTTATTTGATTTTAATTTCATTATAACTTATTTTTGCTCTTTTATAGTGATTCTTAAAGTTGTGGCAACCTTGTTAAAAAACTCTACACCAAGTGCAGAACTAATGGAAGTTCGCCGTTTATTTTTATCTGACATGATAAAACTTTTCAGCAATAGCCGTGAAAACAGGAGGTATATACTTTTAATATTTTGTGATTAATTTTTTTTCATTTCTTGACTTTGAATCTTAATTTTCCCCCCTACTATAAGTAAATAGGATATTTGAAATCTTTAGAATAGCTGTATAATAGAAAATTTTGAGTTTGTTTGGGTCAAATTTGCCGCTTTATATAATTTCACTTCACACACACAAATATACACAGGACATTTTATTTGTATTCTATATTTCATATATATGTATGCATGTGTGTATCATATATACATATATATATATATATATATATATATAAGAATTATACTAACAAGCTATGAATAGCACTTAGACTTGTTTTTCTAATTTGATGATGGTTTATATTCTTCCCAGTTTCCATAATGATAAGAGTTTGTACAATAACTAAATTGTTAGCAGGGTGTATTTTGTAACTTTGAAACAGAGAAATATTATTGTGTATTTATTGTTTGAAGTCAATCTATTGTTCAATCAAAACTACTAAGTAAATTCTTTCAGAGTACCAGTCTCTTTTTCCTACTCTATTTAATTTTTTTTTTTACTTTTATAGACTAACATTTTTTGTAAAAACACAGGATGTCTCAGATCAGAAAATTTGTCTTGTTTGCTTATAAACTCTTGTCTACTCTAGGATTATATAGGGTTTTTACATTTTAGCATAATTATTGTTAATTTTTTTATTGTATATAATGGGAGAATTAATGGATGTCTCTCCTAAGTCTCCACTCTGTTGTTTACTACATGTTATTACCAGTATTTATATTGCTAGTTGTTTTATCCATATTTTCTTTGGTTTGGGAATTTTTCATTTCCTTTTAAAACTATGGTGACTATTTGGCTTGATATAAATAAGTGAAATCCTATTTTTTCAAAAGAAGAATATTTGTTTCATTTAAAATGTGTCAATTGGGGTTTTTATTAGATTTTTAAAAGAAATAATCCTTTTCCCCTCCCACTCTAGATGTTTACTTCAGTGTTCAGTGTGGCAGGACTGGATGTTTTCCCTTGGCTATATTAATCCCAAAAATTCTGAAGAACAGAAGATTACAGAAATGGTGTACAATATTTTTCGGATCCTTTTATATCATGCAATAAAGTATGAATGGGGAGGCTGGAGAGTCTGGGTGGATACACTCTCAATAGCCCATTCAAAGGTATCAGCTAATTTGAAAACTTTATGTTAAATTATAGTGGATCTCAGGCCCTTTAAAAATAGTTTAGTGCCATCTTGTGGATACTACAAATTATGGTCTATTTAATTAAAAGAAAATGTAATGTATGTTTAGATAAAATAGAATTATTTTATTTTAAACTAAATAAGGACTTAAGAGATGTAGACTGTTAATAGCATTTTATTTTTGTGCACATGTATGCATATCTGTGTCAGTATATGTGCCAGTATTATTAATATGTGGCACAGTATAATGAAATTAGCTTTAAAGCTATAAGGGACCTTTGAGTCGTTAGCCCAAGTCCTCACATTTTACAGATGAGGAGACTAAAGCTTAGAACTGTCATTGACTTTTCCGAGTTTATATATCAAATTATTGGACCAAGATTTAAACCCAGGATCCCTGACACCAAATATACACCTTGTTTTACCATATCACACTACTGTGAGTTGTTTCTGATATAATTATGAACTCTTAATGTGAGATGTAATTTTTTGTATAATAAAATGATGCAAATTAAATATGCTGCTTTGCTCAGCATATTTTTTAATTTTAGAGTAAAATTCAGATTTTAAGTATTGTGCATTTAAAATGTTTCTGAAAATATTAACTTAATCAAATTGACAGTGGAAAAGTTAGTCTAAACTTTTTAAAAATTTTTGCGTAGACACTAAAAATTACAGAAAATGATCACATATGATAGCATAAATTTAGACTTTTTGCCTTTTATTAATAATATTGTACTTTTCTTAGCTGTAATGTTTGCAAAATGTTTTTAGTTACATTTATTTCATGTAATCCTTATAGTAGTAGTAGTAGTAGTAGTAGTAGTAGTAGTAGTAGTAGTAGTAGTAGTAGTAACATGCAAGTTTTATACTAAAGGCATTATTTTTAAAATTTTATTGAGGAAACCATCCTAGGAGAAATGCTTATATAGTTTAAAATTGTTAAAGATTAGAGTCAGATAAGCTTTTTCTGACTTAGAATCCAATTCTCTTTCTATTATAATATGCATTCTCTCTCTTTTGAATAAATAATTGCTAAAAGAATATGCCCATTAACCTTATTCACTGCTTTCAAATTTGAAGAGTGTTTTTCTGTCTTGTGAGGCATATATTATAATAGCATTGCTATGCCCTTTTTTTGTTTTTTTTAACAGATGAGGAAACAGACACTGAAATGTAACTTTCTCTCATGGTCACAATAGCTTGTAAGTGTCTGAGACAGAACTTAAACTCAGGTCTGGTGACCACTGGTTTAACCTTTCTATTGAGCCATATTTCCTTTCATTTAAAAAATTAAAATAACTTAATTAAAAAATAATTAAAAGGTAAACATAAGGGGCTGCTAGGTGGAGTAGTGGATAAAGCACCGGCCTTGGAGTCAGGAGTACCTGGGTTCAAATCTGGTCTCAGAAACTTAATAATTACCTAGCTGTGTGGCCTTGGGCAGGCCACTTTTGACATGCAAAAACCTTAAAAAAAACCATAATTAAAACCAGGGATTCCAACTTATTATAATTTGCAAAAATAACATTCTATTTTAGATTACTTTTTTAATTTCACAAAATGTTTATATAAACATTTTGTGATTTGATCCTGCTTTCAAAAATCTCTTTGCTTTCTTGTTTTTAAATTTCTTGATGTACTATTAATTTTTCTAGATTTTTAAATGATCATAATTTCTCTTTGTCTTCAACTTTCCATCTTTCTTTGAAGTATTCACATTTGTCATTTCTCATAAAGAAATAATTTTATTTCATAGATTGAAATTTGTTCATCATTTCCTCACTTTTCCTCACTTAAGTTTCAAACTTTTTTTTCATGGATAAAGTTTCTATTAATTTATACAGATTTTTTTTTGATCCTTTTAATTATAACCTTTGGGTATAGTCATAGTAAGAGATCACTATATCAAAAAGTATAAATTGTCTTGTGTCTCTTAATCTTTATTTATGTTTCTTCCCAAAATGGAAAGTTGTTCTAGAGCCTTGTTCTTGAAAATTGTTTTAGTTTTTGAAATTAACAATTAAATTGCTAATTTTAAATTTGTCAGACTCTGAAAATTTAAGATAAAGATCTCTTGTTTTGTTTTGTAGTATATGGAAAACTAAATTGGAAGTTAGAAGATCTGTCCTAGCTAGCTTTGGCTCTGCCACAAATTGTGTGTGAACTTGAACAAATCAGACCTCATCTTTAAAATGAGCTGCTATTTAATTGATTTTTATAATTCTTCTCAATGTTAATTTATCATTAATTTGATGTAAGCTTTAGCAAATTTTCAATACTATACATTTTGCTGATAGATATGAGCTATTCTTAGAAAGTTCTTAAGTTTTTCTATATTGATAACTTTATTAATAGAAATGAGTGAGAATCAGAGGACAAAAAAATGGAAGTTGTCATCACATGATTTTTGTCCTGAGCATACCAAGACTAAACCTATTCTCTCAGCTTCACAAGGACCCGAAATAGAGTAAATAGTGATTTATAAGTGCAGTTATTTTCAAATAAACAAATATGCTTTTTTCCTCAATTATATATTTTAGATATAATTAATAAAAAACTTCATATCATAATTTGCATAGTAAGTATAAGTATATACCTGTGTTTAATTTACTAGTTTCTCAGAGTAGGGGTAAGATTGAATATGAGATATTAAAGAGAACAGGCTTTAAATGAATAGGAAGTAGAAAAGCATAAGAATTTTTAAGTCAGAGGAATTGAGTTTGAATCCTGTCTCACTATCTTTGTTACTTTTTCTAAGCTACTTTTCCTCAAGACATTATTTTTCAAAATTGGAGAATGAGTTGTACTAGATGAGCCATTAAGCTTCTTTTTCAGTCCTATGATTGATTCTAAGACCCTAAATCATTTTTTTAACTAAGACCCTTCCTACATCCTCTCCTTGACTTTATTAAACATTAATTAATCTAAATTCATTGTATCCTCCTAATTAAGAATTTTTGTAGAGGCACCCTTGTACTTTTTTCAATGTTGAATTCTTCTTATAAAAAATTCTTTGTTTTTTCTATAATAGTCTTAGAGATGTATTTCTTGTTGTTATTGTTCAGTAATTTTCAGTCACGTCCAAATTTTCATGATATCACTTGGGATTTTCTCAGCAAAGATACTGAAGTAGTTTGTGATTTTATTCTCTAGTTTATTTTACAGATAAGAAAACTGAGACAAGCAAGGTTAAGTGACTTGCTCAGAGTAGTAGTGTCTGATGCATATTTGAACTTATGAATATGAGTCTTCCTGATTCCAGGTCTAACACTCTATCCACTGCATCACCTAGTTGCCCTTCATAGAAATCTTGGATACTTCTTAGAGCATTGCTTAGGAGCCCCAAGAGGTTAAGTTACTTTTCTGTGATCACCTATCTCGTATGTATCAGAGATAGAATTTGAATCCAACCCTTTCTGAATTAAAAGCCACATCTCTATCTACTATGCCATGCTTTATTATTGAAGATTAAAATGTGCTAAATTTCAAAACTTAAATTCTTTTCATTATGAGATTATTTTCACTATCATCTTACTTTACTGACTTCCTCAATAATTTTTCTTCTGTTTTGTACTTTTATAGGTATATTATATTTTTTTCAAACATCACTTATTTGTCTTGTTTTTAAGGTCACCTATGAAGCTCATAAAGAATATCTAGCCAAAATGTATGAAGAGTATCAAAGACAAGAGGAGGAAAACATTAAAAAGGGAAAGAAAGGAAATGTGAGCACTATATCAGGTCTTTCATCTCAGGCAACTGGGGCAAAAGGTGGAATGGAAATCAGAGAAATAGAAGATCTTTCACAAAGTCAAAGTCCAGAAAGTGAAACAGATTACCCTGTCAGCACAGATACCAGGGACTTGCTCATGGCAACAAAAGTATCAGATGATGTTCTGGGAAATTCAGATAGACCAGGAGGTGGTGTCCATGTGGAGGTACATGATCTTTTAGTGGATATAAAAGCAGAGAAAGTGGAAGCAACAGAAGTAAAGCTTGATGACATGGATTTGTCACCTGAGACCTTAGTTACTGGAGAAAATGGTACACTTGTGGAGGTTGAATCTTTGTTGGATAATGTATATAGTGCTGCTGTTGAGAAACTTCAAAACAATGTACATGGAAGTGTTGGCATCATTAAAAAGAGTGAAGAGAAGGATAATGGCCCATTGATAACATTGGCTGATGAGAAAGATGAACCTACCAACAATAGTACCTCATTTATTTTTGACAAAATTCCAAGTCAAGAAGAAAAACTTCTTCCTGAGCTCTCTAGTAATCATATTATTCCAAATGTGCAGGAAACGCAAGTACATCTTAGTGTTAATGATGATCTTGGACTGCTTGCTCATATGACTACTAGTGTTGACCTAACTTGTACATCAAGCATAATAGAAGAGAAAGAATTCAAAATTCATACAACTTCAGATAGAATGAGTAGCATTTCTGAAAGGGAATTAGCTTCCTCATCTAAAGGTTTAGAATATGCTGAGATGACTGCTACAACACTTGAAACAGAATCTTCTGGTAGTAAAATTGTGCCTAATATTGATGCTGGAAGCATAATTTCAGATACTGAAAGATCTGATGATGGTAAAGAAGCAGGAAAGGAAATCAGGAAGATTCAGACTACTACTACAACTCAAGTAAGTTAAAGTACATGAATTCTAAAAAATAAATGAAAAATGTACTTCTCATATTTGTGATTTCTGTGTGATAATATAAAATTACTATTTTAATTTTTCCTTATCATTTAGTGGTCATATCTGTGGAGAATAAAGTTTTTCTGAGTACTGATTAGATTTATTTCTTGGCCAAAGCTTCCCCATTATCATCATACTCATTTTGACTTACTAAGATTTATCTAATAGTAAGCAATGCTTACTTTGTCACCACAGGGAAAAAAAAAACAAGTACAGAAACATTGTTGCTGAATTATCCAGTTATAAAACAGAGGGAAAAGTGATTTCAGGAAATTGTCTTATATAGTTGCTGGACCAGAAGAGTTACCAACCAAGTAATTAACCCAGGGATTGTAATTATTAATCTTTTAAGTTATTCATTTCATTCATTCATCCATTATGTCAGAAGAATTTGTGTGTAGCAACTGTAGTTAGATCATAGGATCAGAGATTTAGAGTTAAAGAGGATTTAAAGGCCATCTAGTCCAACCTACTCATTCTACAGATAAGGGATCCAAGGCTAAGGAAGTGACTTACCGTAAGGACATAAATGTAGTAAATAGCAGAATGGAGACTTGAATCCTAGCCATTTGAGTCCACATTTGGTACAGAATAGACCACAAAGGATACAGTTTAGATTTGATACCATTCTTGTACTTGTTGCATTTCATTTTTTAAGGTTTTTGCAATGCGTGGGGTTAAGTGACTTGCCCAAGAACACACAGCTAGATAATTATTGTCTGAGGCTGGATTTGAACTCAGATCCTCCTGACTCAAAGACTGGTACTCTGTTCACTGTGCCACCTAACTGCCCCCTGCATTTCATTTTTAGTAGTTAAAGTATTTGTGTACATGCATAAGATTTCAGTTTCTTTTTTTTAAACTAAATAGGTCTTGCGTACAAAGGAATGCAATAATGACAACTATGTATTAAGTATTAAGTGATTTTTTAAAATATCATTTTAGCTTTCCACTTATCTTTAAATATTTTTGAGAATGAGATTGATGTATAATTTAAGTTTTCATACTCGAGTTCAAAGAAATCATGTCTACAAAAATAAGTTAGCAGAGGTATTATTTTATATATATATATATACATATATATACATATATATGTATATGTATCAGTTTGACTGAAAAAAAGTCTGATTGTTTCAGTGTATTGCATGCTTGTTGTGCACTCTTGGCCTATATTAAGAGGACATTAAGGAGATAACTGAACCTCTATATACACTACAGTGGTCTAACTGCACCTAGAATATAGTATTACATTCTGGATGCTACAGTTCAGAGACATTGATAAACAGGAGAATGTACAGAGGATAGCTGGTTCTTGAAAGAGCTTGGAGTTCTTTTTATTTTTTTTATTTTATTTTTTATTTTTTATTTTTATTAAAGATATTATTTGAGTTTTACAATTTTCCCCCCCAATCTTGCTTCCCTCCCCCACCCCCACCCCACAGATAGCACTCCGTCAGTCTTTACTTTGTTTCCATGTTGTACCTTGATCCAATTTGGGTGTGATGAGAGAGAAATCATATCCTTAAACAGAACAGAATTCTCAGAGGTAACAAGATCAGACAATAAGATATCTGGTTTTTTTTTTCCAAATTAAAGGGAATAGTCCTTGTACTTTGTTCAAACTCCACAGCTCCTTATCTGGATACAGATGGCACTCTCCTTTGCAGACAGTCCAAAGTTGTTCCCAGTTGTTGCGCTGATGGAATGAGCAAGTCCTTCAAGGTTGAACATCACTCCCATGTTGCTGTTAGGGTGTACAGTGTTTTTCTGGTTCAGCTCAACTCACTCAGCATCAGTTCATGCAAATCCCTCCAGGCTTCCCTGAAATCCCGTCCCTCCTAGTCTCCAATAGAGCAATAGTGTTCCATGACATACATATACCACAGTTTGCTAAGCCATTCCCCAATTGAAGGACATTTACTGGATTTCCAATTCTTTGCCACCACAAACAGGGCTGCCATAAATATTCTTGTACAAGTAATGTTTTTACCCTTTTCCTCATCTCCTCAGGGCATAGACCCAGCAGTGGCACTGCTGGGTCAAAGGGTATGCACACCTCTGTTGCCCCTTGGGCACAGTTCCAAATAGCTCTCCAGAAGGGTTGGATGAGTTCACAGCTCCACCAACAGTGTAACAGTGTCCCAGATTTCCCACATCCCTTCCAACAATGATCATTATCCTTCCTGGTCATACTGGCCAATCTGAGAGGTGTGAGGTGATACCTCAGAGAAGCTTTAATTTGCATTTAAGAGCTTGGAGTTCTATCCACTAAAGATTAATTGAAGTTTAGAATGCTGAGAAGAAGATTGTGAAGGGGAAACACGATAGTTATCTAGATAAATGTATTTAAAAGGGGTATCATATGTGAGAAAAATTAGAATTGTTCTACTTGAGCTCTCAAAGGCAGAATGAGAAGCAATAAATGTAAAAAGGTCAATTTAAGTTTAATGTTAGGAAGAATTTCCTAACAATTGTTTGATGCTTTGTGACCTCATTTTGGGTTTTCTTGACTAGAATAATGGAGTGTTCTGCCATTTCCTTCTCTAACTCATTTAAGAGATAAGAAAATTGAAGCAAACATGGTTATGTGATTTGTCCAGGGTCATACCACTAGTTAATAAATGTTGAAATCAAACCCAGGACGATGAATCTTTTTGACTACAGGCCTTGTGCTCTTCTATACTGCACCACCTACCTACCAACAATTAAATTTGTGCAATTACTTAACAGATTTGTCCAAAAGTGAAATGGAATACCTTTGGAGGTGTTAAGTATTTGTGTGACACTACTGTTATAGTTTGGAGACATTTTGTAATTAAGAAAAAATTTAAATGAGCTAAAACATATTGATCAGTGTTCATGATGTTCAGTACTTACAGAAATTTTTTGTACTGTAATTATAAGAAATATATTCAATATAGAAAATGAAATGTATTATGAGATAATCTAGATCTTTCATTACATTGAAGGAAATGATTCTATTATCTTATTATCTTTAATTATTTACATTGAAGGAAATGATTCTATTATCTTATTTTTCCTATGTCTGCTATATTCAGAAGTCTAATATAACATATTGTGAAAAATATTTTCTGCTGAAGGTTGTCCATCAAGCAAATCTTTTTTTTTCTTATTAATGTTAAGACCTTATGAAAATTGTCCACTGAATTGAGATCTGTTGCAGGAAGTCAGGCAGTAGGGTGAGGGGAGTAGATAAAATTAGATTTTTGTTGAAGTATGGGAGATGTTTTATTTATATACTGCTCATTTCATGGGGGATTTACATTATACAATACACAGATTGCTGTGAACAAGATTTAGAAATACTCAATTCCAGTTAAGACTCTGAAAATATCCATAATCTAGATTCCCTCTCACTTTTTTTTTAAATCTGTAAAATAAAGTGAGAACTTTCTGCTTAAGTCTAAAAGATGCTTATAAGGGATTCTAAAATCATTGCAAAAGATCTATTCACTCTGTTATACATCTATACTTGAAGTTATGGCAGATTTGTTCTTAACATTTTTGAAGTAAGATTTGTGCACTTATAAAGATTTCTTGTGTTTAGGCGGTTCAGGGACGGTCTATCACTCAACAAGACAGAGATCTCAGAGTTGATTTAGGATTTCGAGGAATGCCAATGACTGAGGAACAACGACGTCAGTTTAGTCCAGGTCCACGCACAACGATGTTTCGGATTCCTGAATTTAAATGGTCTCCAATGCACCAGAGGCTTCTCACGGACTTGCTATTTGCTTTAGAAACAGATGTACATGTTTGGAGGAGGTAGAAATATTTTTTTGGAATAAATAAAGCAGTATTAATGTGAAAATAACGCATTTTGTTGAAAGTATAAATTTATATATGGATAGGATTGATTGAGCCATATATTCAAAATTTATTAGGTATTATTAAAATAATATATTTTATGGACATAATTTATTCCATAATTATAGAACCAGGGACTAGATTAAAATCTGGGGCCTTTACAAAGGTCCTATTTTTTCCCCTTCTTTCTTTTTAATATATTATGGAGAATGAATAAAGAAATATATCTTTTGGATAAATCAGAATTTGTGTATTGTAAATTTCTTTTTGCAATTCAAATCATGTGAAAATATTTAGATGAATTAAAAGTTAAACTAACATTTAGAGCTCATTTTATCAAAATAGTATATATCAATTATACAATTTGTTCACAAGAAAAATAACATTAAATAAGTTAACATAGTCCTTGTTTTCAGTTTCCCATGATAAAACTGTTGATATAACAATTTTGAATTAGCTTTTATACTTATTTTTATGCCTGTGATACTCTGCATATTTTTATTCTTGTATACATTCTAAAAAATAAACTTGTGCTAAGTTGGGGGGTTTTTTGTGCTTAAAATAAGGTAATCTTTTACAGTTTCAATAGTCATCTTTTATTCAGTTCCATTCAGCTCATGTTCTATCTATTCTGTGACTGTTCCCTTTAAGCATTAGTATCTTGGGGTGATTTACTTTTTCAGGATCTTGGGTTATAGTCAAGCATTGATATATGTATGTGGAAATCTCTGACTTTTTTTTTTATCAAATAGCACTTATTTTTCTCATTTTCTTCTCTAACCATTAATCATTCATTAAGTATTTTTAATATACTTATTGGGTGTCAAAGATGTAGATTATAAAAACATCAGTGAAACATTCTATGCTTTCAAGGAACTTGTATTGGGAAGACAAAAATAAGTTTATTTAAAATACATATGAAATCAATACAAAGTAACTTTGCAAAGAAAGGCACTAGGAGCATTTGCTTTATGTAAAAGGTGGTACTTGATCTTAATCTTGAAGAAAACAAATGACTTAAAGAGTCAGAGGGGTGCAGAGAATTGCTACTTGGGATGAAGGACAGCCAGTAGAAACACAAAGAATGCAGATAGTAGTGCTATGTAAGAAATAACAAATGTAGTTTGGCTTATCTTTAGGAGGCAAGTAATAATAAGCCTAGGTTATAAAGATTTTAAATGCCAAAAAAGAGTTTGTATTTTGTACCAGAAACAATAGGTAGTCTGCCTACCTGTCTACCTGCCTACCACTACATAAAACATTGTTCTGTGAGATCTCGTCAGTGGTTCTGAAACTGACTTACATGGGGATCAAAATCTATAATTGTAGTTGCATGTCACTAATTATCTATTATAACTATACACATACCATGAATAAAACTGACTGAAAGATTAAAAATTCTGTTACTAATCAAACATTTGTTTTTATCTGTATAACCACAATTACCTTGACTTTTAAAAAAATATAAATTGACTAAATTAGCTGCTTATATGACACTAGAAGTCCATAGGAAAAAATGTACAATGTTGTAATTTTATACTTTTAAATTTAAGCTATAGGTTATATTTTTTCCGGTGTGTGCCATTTAAATATAGAGAGACAGATGCTAATTTTGATTTTGATTTCTTTTTTTGATGCTCATAATTTATATGCATTTTGGGGTTATAATAAAGTGATATTGTAATTTAATTATAACAACAGTAAATATTTTCTGTTAAACAGTAAACTTTGCTGATAAAATAGTATAAATTATAAAATATTTGTTTTCCCCTACACTAAGTTTGTGTTCATTGTTGAATTTTTTCTCATTTTTTATAGCCATTCCACAAAGTCTGTAATGGATTTTGTCAATAGCAATGAAAATATTATTTTTGTACACAACACAATTCACCTCATTTCTCAGATGGTAGACAACATCATTATTGCTTGTGGAGGAATTTTACCTTTGCTCTCTGCTGCTACATCTCCAACTGTAAGTACAATACTTCCATCTAGTGGCCATATTCTAACATTATAACACCAAGAGCATTTCTGTAGTATCTCTGCTACAAATGAATGAGCTTTCTTTGTTTGCTTTTGACTTATACATTTTGTTAGCCTAATAAATTATTTGAATGCTTTATTCCTTGAATTCTTTTGTTTGAAATCCAAGTTTGTTGTTTCATTGTGTTCTGTACATGAAAGGAAATAAAAATTTTTGAAAAGTCACCATAATTTAAGTTAGAAATTACAGTTCTAAGGGACAACTGCTTGAAATGGTATTTATAAATAAAAAATGGAAGAATTATGATTAGAGACTTCATATTTTTTCTATAATGTTTTACATATGTTCAAAGAAATAGTGAATCATTTTACAAATGGAACTAAGCTATTTTCCTGTGATAGAACTATTGGCAAAGCTATCTTTTGGTCCAATTTCTTGGTAAATGAATTCCCATATTTTTCTGAATTTCCAAGTATCTCCAAAGTCTGTAATTTAAAATAATGTTAAATTATTTCATGGACCAGGAGAGCTTTACCTACTTGAAAAATCTGAAATCAAGGTTCAATGGAGTTTTATTTACATTTTTAAAATATAAATTTTAGTACTATGTACAGTTTATTCACTTCTCCACACTTTATGTAATTATGTACTCCTAGAAAAATATGAATTCAAGAGGCATGTTATTTCTGATTTTGTGTTTATAAAAAATAATGTTCATTTTGATATAAGAGAAACCTTTTGGACACATCCCTCCCAAAAGACTTTGTGTTATTATTGTTCCGGTGGTGATAATCGTATTGTTCTCACATGTCTCCTATTCTTATATGAAACTAGTTCATGGCTATTTCTTATTTTTACTTTCACAATTATTAATAATAATTGAGATAGAATGATGTAACGGGTAGAAAACTCACTTTGGACTCTATAGGACTTTGAACATATACTAGTTATGATTCTGGGCAAGTCACTTTAGAAGAAGTGCTTTCCAGAACAGATGCCAGTTTTCACTGGTAGAGGACATTTCTTCATAATATACTAATCAGATCAAGTCAGGCTAGGGGTGGGGAGGAGGTGCCTTTGGGGGAGGAGTTTCATTGTTGCATTTTGTTTTTATGCCACAGTCATTTCCTTTTACCTGTCCCTACCACCTTGGGGCCTAGCATTGGGAAGACATGAGTGCAAATCCTGTCTCAGACACACATTAGTTGTGCAACTCTGAGCAAGTCATTTCTCTTTTGTCTGCTTTAGTTTGCTCAACTGTAAAATGGGCAAAATAATAGCACCTTCCTCATAAGCATTGGTATGAAGATCAAGCAAGATCAGATTTGCAAATTGTTTAACACCATACCTGACTCCTTATAGATGCATAATAAAAACATTTCTGCAAAACCAGTTGACATCAATGGCTGTATCTTACAAAATTGTCCATGTTCACTCCTATCTTCACTAGATCTCTTTATCCCCACTAAGTGTCATCATCCTTTTAGTGCAGAGTTCTCTGAAAAGACTGTCCTCAAGAGGTACGTCTACTTCCTTTTCTCTCATACTCTTTTAAAGCCCCTTTTCTCTTCTCTGACACTGCTACAACCCAGTACAAACTATTATGACTTCAGGCCTTGAGGACTGCAACTCCAGTTAATGTTTTCTGCCTCAAATCTCCTTATTCCAATTTATCCTTCACTCAACTGCAAATCTAATTATATCACTCCTATATTCAAAATATTTCACTGGCTTTCAGTTATCTTCATGATCAAAAAGAAAATTCTTCGTTTGGTTTTTAAAGCCCTTTATAACATAGTCCTTTCCTAGATTTCAGTCTTCCTACTCCTTATTTTCCCTCCCTCTATATACCCTAAGAGCTAATGACGATGCAGTCTCTGGAATCTGGATGTTTTCACTGGCTGTATCCTTTGATTAGAACATTCTCTGTCTTCTCTTCTTCTTAACTTCCCTGACTTCTTTCAAGTGCCTACTAAAATCCTGGGTAGGATTTTCATGATTGCTTTTTGAGATTGTCTCCAGTGTTTGTATATATTTGTACTATCTGTACATAGTTGTTTGTTGTGTCTTGTTTTTGAAAGCAGGGTTTATTTTTTTCCCCCTTACTTTTGTATCCCCATATTTAGCCTTGTTCCTTGGACAAAGTAGGCCCCTAATAAATCTTAGTTGACTGCCTGGTTCATGTTTGACCAAATTATGACTGTCCTTTAGTGTTTTTGTTTACATTATTATAGGCATAGTTTTTGGTGCTTTTTTCCTATAATTTCTATAATTTCCACAAACCTCAGAATACTCAAAATTCTGAATTTCTTGCATTAATTGCTTATCACAGTAATATTCATACATACAATGAAGCATTGACAAACATTCTTTTTATTTCAAGTGTTTTGCAACAACAGAATCTGTAGTTATACTTTGTTATTGTTGTTTGTCTTCATTCTCAAAGAAGACCATGGCATTAGGGAAGTGATGCCATGACATATAAGTGAATTGGATTTAAAAGGGGGGTGGGGGGGGAGGAATACCATACAAGGTCACTGTCTTCTCTGGATCCAGCTGAATATCAGATATGGATCGAGAAGACTAGCGATGTCTCTAGATGCCGTGGGAGAACTTGATCTTTTAAAGCTAAGGTCTTTCCCAGGTCCTAGTTTGACTGAGGCAATACCCATTCAGTGATTAAGACTATTTAAGAGAAAGATGAGACAAAGGGGCCTAGAAGGACCACTTTTACTTAATCCAAAAAAAAGTTTAAGCTGGGAAGATAAGATTCTCTGGCTTTCTCAGTTAAGGCAGGTAGGAGAGATATGAAGCTTTTGCTTAATTAAAAAAAAATCATTTTGGAAGGGGAAAACTCTCAGGACCCAAACAATGACAAGTAGACTTAGTCTGAGACCCTTATTGGCCAATCAAGAGAGTCAGAGTTTTTGGGGGCCTATAAATCTTACCAGGTCTTTGGGTAGAGCACCAAGTATAGGAAGAAGAGAAGAGAGCTGAAGAGAAAAGAAAAGAAACTATGGGGACTCTTCTGTTATTTACAGAAGTTGTTTCTCCTTGATTCTTAAGAAGACCAGGTCATCAGGGAAGTAATATCACGACATGCAAGTGGAATTGAATTTAAGGTTGGAGGGTGGAGGGAAGCCATTGATTGAAAGGTCACCAGCCTCACTTTCTCCTCCAGAGTCATCAGAATCTACTGACCAGATATGGATCAGGACAGCTGGAGATAGCCCTGAATGGACCTGGATATAGGAATTTTATCTCTGACTTTGATCTCATTTAGATAGATGCCCAGTAAGGCTATTTCTAGATCAAAGGATAGTATTAATTTAGTAACTTTCCTTTGCATAATCCAAAATTGTTGTTCAGAATGGTACACAGATATTGACAAATCATCAACTAAATATTACATGTGCACTGTCTTCCTCCACTCCTATCAGAACTGATTTTTGCCATCTTTTTCACTTTAAAGGGGTACAAGGTTAAACCTCAGAGATATCTTATATTTAATCTTCTTACTAATTATTTTAAAAAATTTTATGTGATTATTTATGGTTTGTGATTTCTCTTTTGACCATTTATTGGGGGAATGATTGGTCATTTTTTTTGTCCTTATATATCTTAGAAATCAGAATTTGAGTATGAAATGTGTTTGCTGCAAACATTTTCCTTATAGATTATTTCTCTTATTTTAGATGCATTTTGTTGATTTAAAAAATCATTTAAATTTTATGTACTTAAATTATCCATCTTTTAAGATCTTTGTTTTTTCTTTTTTCTCTTTAGTTAAGGTTTTGAAAGATAGAGCCTTCCATTCTCTCATGAACCTATTTATCAAGAAAAATGACCTTTTTCATATTTTGATTTTATATCTGTTGTGAGCTTTTTGTGGTATATTGGTATCAGATTCTGGTATAAACTTTATTTTTGTTAATGTGCCCTCCAATTTTCCTAGCAATTTTTGTCTAATAGAGAATCTTTCTTCAATAGTTTGTGATCTAGAGTTTATTTGATATTTTAAGTTTAAAAAAAAATAGAGCATTCCATTTGATCCTCATAGCAACTTGATGAAATACTTGCTTCAAGTGCTGTAATCCAGATTTGCCAGATGAAGAAACATATTGATTGAAAATTAAATAATTTTTCCTGTATTTCTCAGATAGTATGTGTTAGACATGGGATTTAAATATGGATCTTCCTAACTTTTAAGTGCAGTGCATTTTTTCCCTATAACATGTATCATTATTTCAATAAATACCACTACTATACATCAAAAGAGAGTTGATGTACAACACTTTTGCTTTTATTAAATGGTCTTCTTGAGCTTCAATACTCCATTCCTATCCCCACCTCCCTTTAAAAAAAATCATTGGAGGCATTGTCTCTAGGATTGAACTTCTTTGAACTTAGATTATCAGGTCCTGGTTACACCAGGCACAGAATTTAAGAAAATATATTTTTTAATGTGGTAGCTAAAGCTTGTATTCCCTTGTTATTGTCTTTGAGAATCTTAAGATCACCTCTGTGCTCTAATAATACATCACTGAGACCAGACTTCAGTTTCCATATTTCAAAGAATAATTGTAAAGGTCATATGACCTCTGAATGCTAAGGCTTTTTAGCCTCTAATGCAGAGCCTAATGTAGGAAGTGCTTAGATGTTCTCGTAGATGAACCTGTCTGTGGACTTTTAACAATATTTTAATAATTACCTAATCCCTTAAGTTTTGTTTTTCCCATATGCCTCCCAGCATGGCTCCATACAGCCAAGGTTCCCTAGGTTTCCTATATATCTTAGAACAATGCAGAGAGACCCCTTAGATAAAGTCTTCGAGATCATTTGTGAGGTTTCCAATAAGAAGAGGCAGCCCAGAGCTTCTTTTGCTTTCTGCTTTGATGGAGTTGCTGTAGAAAGTCCCAGAGGGATAGAGACTGGTGTTTTTTTAGGACTTAGGGCATCCATGGCTGCCTTCCTACACTCGTACTCAACTACCTTGCCCCCAGAATTGTAGTCATAAATGTTATAATGTGGGAGAATGTTGTTTCAAAATTACCAGAGTGGTGGCAGGCAGCTTCCTTCACTCCTTCCTTTTAGCCTCAGATGGACTTGCTGGGAAGTGTTTCCACTGCCATTTAACACCCTGTTAGGTTAGCATAAAGCTCACAAACACAATACAGGTAAGGGAGCCAGGAAGAAAGAACTAGTTGATGGAAGAAGAAAAGGAATGTGTATTTTTTATACTGGTCTGTATTGTTGCTCTGCAACTTCTTGCAATTCAGCAGACACAATTTCTTACCAGGGTTTACAGAAAAAAAAATTTTTTTAATCAACAATGAAAATTTTTAAATATGTATATTTAAATGTATATTGATTAGATCTCTCTAGTCTACACACGCACCAGCTGTTGAAGCTTAAGACTGCTCAAAGACTTTTGGGACAACCTATATATGTCTTTTAAAACCAATAGAATATTTAAAAAAAAAAACAAAATTTAAACCTTCAAAACTGATCAAACAACTTTCCAGATATTTCCATTGGAAGCTTGTTTTTTGTTTTTGTAAGAAAACTACTGTTTCATCTCACTTATTTTTCCTTTTTAATTATCTTTACCTTTAATATTGAAAAATAAAAATAAGAACCATATAAGAGCAATTCAGGAAAAAATTTGAAAATAATAAGCTTGTGGTGACAGATTAAAATGCACTTGTTCAGGCCAATTGTAAATTAGCTGTATTTTAAGTTTATAACACCTGTTCACTGTTTGACATGGTAGGAAAATTCAATTTAATTCCACATTTATTAAGCATTTAATATGCATAAGGACAACACTAGTTATTGAAGATAATTGTTGAGGATGACTATCCTGAAGAACTGGAAGAATAAAGCATGCACAAGTTTAAATAGAAAATTATAATATTACAAAATAATTTCAAGAGGGAAGGTGATTTAAGAGGATATATTTATGGTCACATAAAATGAACTGACTTATTGATTCAATTTTAAAAGTAGTATTAAATAATTATGTAGTTCATATGTGGAGTTTAATGGTCATAATTGACAAATATGGATCAATTACTTCGAAGTCTACAAAATACTCAATGGAAAATTATGTAATTTCATCATTTCATTAGCCTGGTTTCATAGATACAACAGGTATCTTTATTCCACTGAGGCTTTATTTTTCAGAAAGTTGAAATGACTTGATCATCATTGATCAAAATAGAAACTTTTTTTAACCCATGTTCCAAAATCAAGCATTTCACTTCCTACACTTTAAGTTCAAGGCATTAAGTAATGTTAGTAACATATTAAAATGAAAAGTTATTCTATAAATAAAGGTACAACTCTATGGAGGTATAGTATAAAGCTCAAATGAGATAATATTTGTAGAAATGTTTAGTACAATGTCTGGAACATAGTTGACCCTGTCCAAATGCTTAATCCATTTTCTTTCATTTGGAATTTGTGATTTTAAAATCTCTGTTTCTAAAAGACAAAGAATTTCTGATTTTCTAAAATCTAGTTTCTCTATGAAAGTCCCGTACACCATCTTAAAATTAAACATTTTAACATTTAAACATTAAAACATTTAAAATTTTAAAACTTGGCTATGATTACATTGATTCATTTTTTAGTGTGCCTTTGTGACTTACTATATTAAAAAAGACTGCTTAGAAATGTAGCTCTGTAATCTATAAGTGAGAATATGAATGTATAAAAATTACTAGTATTTTCTTGTGTTGTTTACCAATTTATTATTTTATATTTAAATACTTAAATGGAACTTTGATCTCCTCAATTCAGAAGTTCCTTCCAATGATCTAGTCCTCCAAAATCATTTATGCCTGTTGACCCTGTAAGATTCCCTCCATATGCTCTTGAAAGTTGGCTATGAGAGTTCTCCCAACATTCTGGAAGCTTTGTTACAACTTCTCCCAATATGACAAGGGTACTAGTGTAGGATTTCACCATCCTCATGGTCATACCCTGTCTTGATATTTGACCCCCTCATCTTCTCTTTCCGAGATATGATTCCTTGATGACGGCCTTTATTCTTGTTCTTCAGAAGTCCTTATTGTTTATATGTGCTGTATACTTATCACCCCACACCTTTTTTTGACCCTTCATATGAAAATTGTATTTAATTATTTAGTTTTAACAGTTTAGAATCAGTTTTACTTTAAAATGATTTTACAATGCTAGCAATAGATTAAAATTGTTTTTTTCCTGATGAAATAATCACACAATGAAACATTCCCAAGTTTTAAGAGATTATTAGTATTAAGAATAATTCATTTTTTAGTTTGTAATATTTAAAGTTAATTAGATATATTCTTTACAACAGTCTTGAAGGGTGAATAAAATGAGCATTTTTATCATATATATATATATATATATATATATATGCTAAGACTGAGAAAAATTAAAATGACTTGGATATAACCACATACTAAAATTACTAGCATTTAAAACTGTTTTTTGATTATGAAGCAGAACTTTTTCTTTATATCAAATGAATGACAAATTGTTTTAAATTAACATTATGACTAACAACACCTATCATACTGAATGTTTATTTATCCATTTCAAAATGAATATAATATACTGATAATATGTAGTCAATTTGGTTAAAGATATTTTTGCTTCTTCCAGTGTAATTCTTACTTTAAATTTTTTTTACCTCACTGGATTGGAATTTTAAGCATTTATCTTGTTGTTCAAGTAGTTCACCATAGCAATTAGGGATTTTACTGTGGTAACTTTTACCTTTATGTATCCTCTTTTTTCCCCAGTCATTTTTATCAAGTGGAATGCTGTGCCAGATTCTGGATCTTAACTGCTAATGTCTTAAATAAGTTAGTTTTTTTTAAGAGCCATAAACATTATTCCTTTTCTTGTTTGAACTTTATTTTCCTCTTTTTGAAGATCATGTGAAATATATATATACATATATATATATATATATATATATATATTGTTTAAAGACTCAATTTTAGTTTCTGCCAACTGAGTTTAGTAGTTCTTTTGGTAAAATGTAATTTGAGACTGCTAGAAGAAAGAAAGACAAAAGATTCTTTGAATTTAATTTAAAAGTGAAGAAAGCTGAAAAAAATATTGGAAGTAAACAAGTGAATACAGAAATATGGAAACCTATCAACTACTTAGAGATGTCATTAACTCACAGAATGTATGGGAATTTATTTTTTAAAAAGAGTTCTAGCAATGAGATGTAACTATTGAAAAATTTATTCCATTTTTAACAGTTATGGGAAAAGGTTTTCTTTTTTAAAAATATATTGAGCTAATTTATTCTTCTTGAATTTCTATCCATTCATTGATTTTAGTTCTTCCCTTCAGGGTTGAGAAATCTGATTCTTCTTGCACATATTTTTTTTTTTGTTATTTAAGCATATCTATGCTATAAGGATATAATTTTGACATAGAAAAATAATATGAAGACCTAATTTTAGATAAATGTTAGATCAACTGATCACTACCATTTTTAAACGACCTCCTAAGAGCTAATTAGGTAGACTGATTAGAGTCTGTGTATGTCCTTTCAGTGAGGATGGGGGTTGGGGGGGTAATGGGGTAATGGGGACACTAGACTGAATATTTTGAGATAAGGTTGACTGGTCAGTTGAGGCCTCTCATTTACCTTTTTTTTTTTTTTGACTGCAAATGATGAGTAATAACCAGCAACTAAATGGAAAGAAAAGATTAATATTGCATAATTCATGAAAATTTAATTCACAATGTCTGTTATGTACAAAGAATTATACTTCTTTTATGTGAAGTCTTTGAATAAATGACATTTGACTTTAGCCAATTAATTGTGAATACTGGAATTTAAGGCTAATTGTTAAATAAGACTCATAACATATTCTCTCTATCAGAAAAGTAAGGCATGTATTTCTGTTTTGGTCTTTCCTAAGAGTTTTATATTACAAGAGAAATGGTAAGATAAAAGAATTGAAACTTTAAAAACTTTGTACATAATGTCAGACACCTTTATAATCATGTTAGGAACCAAATAAACTTCTGTTGATTTTATGTTCTGTTTATTTCCTTCATACAGATGGCAGGGTTAGGTAACTAGTGGATTAAATATTTTAGAAATAATATCTACTTTCTGTGACATTGAACAGGCCACATTATTTTGATTGATTTATACACCATAAGATGTCAGGAAAAGAAAATGCTTTCCTTTCAAATTATTGCCTAAGATATTGGTTACTATGGGCAGAGAAGAGACTTAATGTTATTCATAATTGTGGGCATAATTAGTTTAATTTTTTGTAATTTATGTCAGGAATTAAAATGACGTACCTGTGACAATCCTTAGAAGAAAAATTCAAGTTTCATCTCTTACACAGAACCTTTTTTGTTTTGTCTATCATGAGAAAATGATTCCTAATATCAGTATGAATCTAGAGGGTTATAAATTAGCTTCTATTCTAGTACATGATCTAGTTTGGTAGAATAGACTCAGGAGGTTTTAGAAAATAATATCCTTGAATCCTTCTAACATAGACAAGTCAGGAATAAGCTACCAAGTTCCCCAAGTTATTTTATGATTGACTTTTGCAGAGAGATTATGTTAATATTAGAAAGTATTATTTAATTACAATATATTTCATCTGTAGTCTACTAGGAAAGTAAACTTTGTAAAATTTTACAGGTACATAATAATAAATAGATGAATATACAGAAAGGCAGTGTGATATAGTAGATAGAAAACTGGTCTTGGAGGCAGGAAAAAAGACCTTGGTTCAAGTCCCTTCCCATCTACACTGGTTGAATGACTTTAGTCAAATTGTGTAAGTTCTTAGTTTCCCATATTGCTCACTGTGACTACAAGTACAGAGATTTTTCTGTCTCCCTTGGGGAGAACAAAGTTTTTGCAAGGAATTTTTTACACCAGTGAAATTGCAGATCCAGTTTTCTCCACCATGGCCTTTTCCTCAAATATCCATATATGTTGTCACTTGGGAGCAGTCATTTTAATGAAAAAAATACTAGTGGTATTTTAAAAGTATATTCTTTCATTGGAAGCTTTTATTTCAGACAAGTGAACATTTTTGCTTTTAATAAAAATGTTATATAATTTCAAGATATATTTGTTTTAATTTTGCATTTTCATTTGATTTTAATATTTTTCTTTTTCTTGTACTGTTTTGATCTGTTGTCTGTTTTGTCTAATGCATGTCCAGGGTTCTAAGGTTAGTATTACTGCTGTAAGTTTCAGTTTTTTGGTTTTAAATATGTATTATTTTTGATGTGGTTCTATTTTGAGTTGCCATATCATATGCAACAATGACAAATATCTTTGGTATGTTTGAAAGTTTTATGATGATTATTAATTTATCAGTATATTATTTAACACTTTATTATTTCCCATAAAGAGAAAATTAAATATATCCTCAGTAATGGTTCTGCCAAGTAGTAAATCAGATAATAACAGCTTCACACTAAAGGAATTTGACTGGAAAAATGTAGTACCTTAGTATTTTAAAAAATTAATCTATTCAGAGTTCAATCAGATAACAGTTTTTTATTTTTATTTAAATAAAGTTTTATGTGACTATTTTTTAAAAGAATTTAAAGATGTACCGAAATTCAAGCTTATTTTGTGGAAATGCATACGTTAAGATATTCATCATAGGTCTTCATAATTAGCATTTGATAGTTATTCAATCCAAATGAATTATTTTAAATTTAGAATCTATATAGTACTAGGTACTCAACACTATTATAAGTATAAACTAATAAAAATAGATACATGGCATTTTCTGTATAGACTAAAAAATTTGGAAAGTAGTCCATGCTGTATGAAAATAAAACAGTGATTAGGTGTTTCTTTTCTTTGGAGGAAATTAGTTACATAAACTAGTGTCTGGGAAAAAGAACTCAGTGGAAAGAATACTCTCATTGTAGAATCAAAGAACCCAAGTTCAAATATGACATGTATTTCCTTTGCCTCCTGGATCAAATTATTTACTCTCCTGAAGATGAAGAATCTTCTTCATCTCTAAAAAGAGTGGTTTAAGCAATCTTACTTTGTAGGTACCTACTACCTCTAAATTTATAATCCTACAGTGATCATTCTTTTCTTCCTCCTCATCAGTCCCAGTTGTTTAGCTCTTTAAAGGTTTATAAAATGTCTTTTGAACAACAAATCTTTGAGGGAAATGATGTTGTTTTCTGATAGTTTCAGTCATATCCAAATTTTTGTGACCTCACTTGGAATTTTCTTGGCAAAGATCTGGAGTGGTTTGCCATTTCCTTCTCCTGCTCATTTTTCAGATGAGGGAACTGGGGTAAACTGAGTTAAGTTAGCCTAGGGTCCCACAACTACTAACTGTCTGAGGCAGGAAGATGAATCTTCTTGATTCCAAACCCAGTGTTTTATTTCTTGTGTTATGTAGCTATAGATAGTCCAGTTATTTTTGGACCACTTTTACTGAGAAGGAAATTATAGAGTAGATCTGAGGAAGTAAATGACTTGTCCATTATCTTGCATCTAGTATTTACTCAAGGTATGATTCAAGTACAGCTATCTCAATTTCAAGACTAATATTTTATTTATTGTACCACATTTTATAAATCCTGTAGAAAATGATTTTGTTTGTTTTTCCTTTAATAATGAAATAACAGTTCATTGGTTAATATAGAAAGTGTTTAGTAGTAAGTTCTTAAGTATTATGAAATAGTTAATAAATATGTAGATAATAAGAAAAGCATTTCACTAAATGATTGATTTTATGGTAACTAGAATTCAGATTTATAGCTTGTAAAAGTTTTTAATCTCTTTGATCTGCATAATATTTTAACTTGGGATAAAGATATTCTTTAAACACCAAAAAGATTTTAGCATAAGTTTTAAAATTTCTCACTCATTTTATCAATTACTATAAATCACTATTTTATGTCTGTAACTGCAAAATAAAAGTTGTCTTAACATGAGTGCATTTCAGAGAATAGAATTTCATTCTAGTTTCATGATAGAAAAAAGTTTGACGAAATAAATCTCCAGTTGTTAGTACAATACTAATTTTATTGTTTATCACATATGCAGGTGAAAGCATTGCTTTTATTTATCTGTCATCTTTGTTACTCAGGAGGTAGGCAGTTCCTAATATTAGATATAAAGAAGATGGAACAGAGTAGTTATATATCTAACTTGTAGTATGATATTCAACAAAGTGAATTTAATCATTCTATTTGTTATGAAGTATTTGTAGAAAATTCAAATGGTACAGCATTTTGTTCATTAAACATTCCTCGTTTAAGCTTCTTGAAGCACAGAGAAAATAATGATTCATCATAGATTTTGTAAAATGAAAAATTATTAAAAATAAAAGATAAAATAGCATGTGGAATTTTTTTTTCTGCAATGGAACTTATTTATAAAACCTTGAAGTGACCATATATTAGGAACTTAATAGTATAGAAGAACCTTTGGTATTTGCTAAAATAACAAAAGTAAATGTTGTCATGTACTTTAATAAAACTGCATTTCATTGCTTTTTATTTTTATTGTGCCTATTTTATTTTATGAGTAAATACCATACATATACTAATCTGGTTGAGTTATATTTTGTAGATGCTTAGTATCCAAATTAGTTATGAAAATAATATACTTTATGACTCAAGCATTTTCTGTTTTTTACCTCATGAAAGCTATTATTAGTTAATTGATTTGTCAACATTTTTTCCATTTTCATATTATTTAACCTAGTCATTTTTCAAAATTCCAAAGCACTTTTTTGTTAAAGAGATTGAAAATCTACGAATATAGCAGGTTTTATTCTTATTTTTGGAACAATTGATCATAATTCATTTTTCTCTTCACTTTGAAATTCAGATTTACTTTTAACAAATATAAAATCTAATACCATCTGTGAAAGACAACTGATTTAAATTTATTTAAGCTCAAGTTATGATTGTTATAAAAGTAATTGATCATGCTATCTTTTTAGATTTTTGAAAATGTGAGATGTTAAATTCTTGTTCAATGAAATAATGAGTTTTTAAAATTATTATATTGCATACAAAACCTATAGCTAACTACTACTTCTTTTAAAGACGGAGTTGGAAAATATTGAAGTGACACAAGGCATGTCAGCTGAGACAGCAGTGACTTTCCTCAGCCGATTGATGGCTATGGTTGATGTGCTGGTGTTTGCCAGCTCTCTAAATTTTAGTGAGATTGAAGCTGAAAAAAACATGTCTTCTGGAGGTTTAATGCGACAATGTCTGAGGCTTGGTAAGTCTTGCCCTTATTAAGTTACTACCTACCCATTGATCAGTGTTCTAAAACATAACATGTAGTGCAGATGTCTTTTTTGAGGCATATGATAACATTCTTGTAATATTTCAAATTTATCAAGATTTTAAAATGGAATAAAAATATTCATATTTGGTAGTATTTAGGTGGTTTAAATTACTATGAAATATTTAAAGGGTTTTTTTAGCATTTAACCAATTTCTACTAAAAATGACTTAATGGAGATTTATATATAAATCCTATTTAAGTGCAATAATGAATCAGATTTTATAAGGTTAAAAAATATGACTGTTCTTTAGATATATAACCTCTAAAAGCAAAAATGGATTATACTGCATTCACTATCCCTAAACCTAGAATATACTTCCTATTATTTTTACAAAGCAGGGAAAGTTTATTACTAGGAAATCTTGTACTATTATAGCAACTGGAGATAGATTTTTTTAGAAGGAATCCTCTCTCTCTCTCTCTCTCTCTCTCTCTCTCTCTATCTATCTATCTATCTATCTCTACCTATCTTTCTATATTTTTTGGGGGGGGTGTGAGGCAATGGAGTTAAGTGACATGCCCAAGGTCATACAGCTAGTAAATGGCAAATATCTGAGACCAATTTGAACTCAGGTCCTCCTGATTCGAGGACTGGTGCTCTATCCACTGCATCAATTAGCTTCCCATAGAATCATCCAATTCTAATGGGTAAAAACATCATTGCCTTGTCATACCAGGAACTTGAGACAAAGGACATAATAGCATTATCAGCAGTAATCATACCAATTTATTCAATATTTGGATCTAAAAGCACTGACTAAACATTAATGGCCCAGAAAAGAAATCTTCATGTACATTCACTTAAGTGACCATTTGAAAAGATTGGAAGTCTTTGTCCTGACATTAGTTTTATCTCACTTTACAAAAGGAGGGAAATTATAGAGATTGTTTCTCTCTATCATAGAAGGAGGGGTAAAGACCTTGGAGAATAGTGTCTTAGAGGCAATCTAGATGGGACCAGAGGACTAGAATCAGACAGTTAAGGGATTTTTCCAGAAGGAAGAATGGATGAAATTTTACCAAGCTGAGAGTTCTTTCAGTTTGCCTCCCTGTTCTTTGGGAAAAGGCCTATCTCTTTCTACAGTATTTAGGTTTACATTTAATACCAGCATGTATGTTATGGTTCTTAGCAACTACAAATTAAGGGCAAGGCAAAGGAATAGGTATTTATAGTATGCTTAAATTAATTTGTGTGTGTGTGTGTGTGTGTGTGTGTGTGTGTGTGTGTATGTATGTATTTTATGGTAAGGTACCATGCTAAGTACTTTACAAATATTATCTTATTTGATTCTCCACACCAATTCTAAGAGGGAAGTGCTATCCCATTTACAGATGAAGAAATTGAGTTCTGAGAGATTAAGTGATTTACCCAGGGTTATATTAGGCTAGAAAGTATCTGAGGCCAGATTTGAAATCAGGCTTTCCTGACTCCAGGCCCCCAGAACTCTGTTTACAAGATTGAATTAGTTTTGAGTTTTTTCCTTCTCTCTACTTTTCATCCTTAGGACTCTGAGGAGGAAAAGATAGACAACTGTCCCTGATTATAATCTTCAGGGTGAAAAGATGGTAATATTGCCCTCAGGAAAGATAATAGGGTCTTGCAGAGTTTTGCGAATCCTACCCACTCATTTTTGCTTGAATGTAAAATATTATGATCAGTATCATTTTAGTATTAAATGTTAAATTTATCTGATATTGAGAAAAGATTATTTTACAAAATCGGTAGTTTTATAATTAAAATTGAACATTTATCAATAAGGTTGTCTGATTCCATTTGATATTGTTTTTAAGTCGTCATTGAAATAAGCCAAGCTACTACTATTCTTAGCATTTTCAAAGATTACAGAGTATTTTTATTGATTTATATACTTTGTTTATTTAAGTTTGCTGTGTTGCTGTGAGAAACTGCTTAGAATGTCGACAGAGGCAAAGGGAAAGGATAAACAAATCTTCCCTTATCAGCAGTAAACCTCAAGAAGGTCCCCAAAGTGTGACTGCAGCAGCAGCTTCAAAGGTAACCAAAATTTTATTCTCATGAATAGATTATGTTTGTGATCTTTCTGAAAAAACAAAGAAATGTTCAGAGTAAAATCTGAGACTTAATTGAAAAAATTATTGTTGAAATTGTTCATAATTTTGTATTTCTTTCTCTTATATCTTTTCCCCCAACTCTTATCTCTTCCTTTGTGAGTGATAAAACTTAGAAAGACTTCATAAATTATAAATTATCTAACCCTACCTGTCCCTGAAGAGGAATCTCCTTTGAAATGTTTTGGATGAGCTTTCAATTAAAGCTCTTTCATCATGGGTAGCCTATTAGATTTGAAGCTTCTCATTCCAGTTTTTGATAACTTCATTTGTTGTGATTTTCCTTTTATTGAACTGAAATCTATTTCCCAGGAACTCTAATCCCCCCCCCCCCCCACACACACACACACAACTTCTGTCTCAACTCTCTTACCCCCAGCCCCTTGGAAATCCAGGGGCAAGTAAAATAAGACTTTGATTGCTAGACCGTAAAAATGATAGAAACCTAGCATTTGCTTATTAAATCTAATTTTCTTCAAATTTTTCATGTCTTAAATGCTCTCACCATCTCAGTTGCCCTCCTTTGTATACTCTACAGTTTGTAATTATTCTACAAGAATTTTTAGACTGGTTCAAATAGAGTGGTACAATGGGACAATCACTTTCTTCACATCTATTTTATTTTGGTATAAAATTTGTGAAAATATTTTTAAAAGCTAATTCTGTCTTTTTCACAGGGTAAAATAGGATGTAGTAGTTGCATATTTTGAATGTTACCTCGATATCCTCAAGATAATAAAAGAACTATAAGAGGTGCTATATATTTTGTTGTTGTTGTTGTTGTTGTTTGTCTTTCATTCTTGAAGAAGACCTTGACATCAGGGAGGTGATGCTATGACCAACCTATGAATTGGATTTCAGATTGAGAGGAGGGGAGGTCATGCTAGGTCACCAGCCCCATTATCTCCTTCAGAACATCTGGGACCAGTGGCCAGAAATGAATCAGGACAAAGAGAGATGGCCCTGAATGTGAGGCAGTCAGGGTTAAGTGATTTGGTTAGGGTCATACAGCTAGTAAGTGTCTTGAGTTCTTATTTGAATTCAGGTCCTTCTAACTCCAGGGCCAGTACTCTGTCCACTGTGCCACCTAGGTGCCATGGCTCCATATATACCAAAATATTTAAAGCAGCCCTTTATGTGGTAGCAAAGAACTAGAATCAAAGTGAATGTCCAGTACTTAGAAAATTGTCAAATATTATTATTTTCTAATATTGTTGTGTTTTAAAAAGTGATGCATGTGATAAAGCCTGGCAAGACTTAAACTAATGCAGTGAAGTAAGCAGAGCCGGGAAACTGTTCAAAGTGACTACAATAATGTAAATAGAAAGAATAGTAATTATTTTAAAAAAATAAACCCTGAAGCCTGAATATTTATTTCAGAAGTAAAAATTTTGCATATGCCATTAGATTATGTAAATATGTTGATGGTTTGAAGGGTTTTTTTCTTTTTTTTAAGAAATGGCTCTTAGAAGAAGAAAAATCCAGGGACAAATCTAGTAAATTTAAAAAGACATGATATCAGAAAGCATTCAGAAAAGAACCACAGAAATATTTTCTACTTTACTGAAAAATAACCTGTAAAGATAATGATAAGAATTATATAGTATGGAAAGATATGGAAAGGTTGTAACCTAAGGTGGTGGAGGTATTTTGTACATTGATGAAATCAGGGATCCTTGGTAATGCAAAGTAGATGGAATTCCAGACCCAAAGTCAGCAAGATTCATCTCCTTGAATTCAAATCTGGACTCTGAAATTTACTTCCTGTGCAAGTTACTTAATCCTTTTTAAACCAATTTCTTCGTCTGTAAAACGATCTGGAAAAAGAAATGCTAAACCACCCCAGTATTCTTGCCAAGGACAACACAAATGGGGTTGAGAAGAGTTGGATATGACTGAAACATCTGAATTATAGTAATAATCAAACATAAAAATATTAGCATTGGTAATATACCATTACCAAACACCATATAAAACATTTTAAAATATAATTTTATAAGATTTTATTATGCAGATCCATGTTTATAATCTTATTTCCTTAAATAAACGATGCTTTTAGAATTCTACTTGTTCATTTTAGACTCCACTTGAAAGTGTTCCTGGAAATCTTTCTCCCATCAAAGATCCTGATAGACTTCTTCAGGATGTAGATATTAATCGTCTGCGTGCAGTTGTATTCCGTGATGTGGTAAGTTATATTTTTTATTTACTTTTTTCTTTTTTATATCTTTCATTTCTTTTTACATCTTCTACTTTGATACTTTAAGGATTCATGATTTTTATCCATGTGGATGTTACCTCTGCTCGTTAGAATTATTACCAATTTACTCATTAGTAGATGGTTCCAAAGAATAGATATAGGAGAAAAACCATTCACCCTAAAGCTAACCAGAAAAGTATCCTCCTGCTTTTGATGAGCACTGACTTGAAGTCAACCAAAACAAATATAAGATCTTTTAGAGATCATTTTTGGAGTGTGCTAATAGAAGGAAAATCGAATGAATGTAAAAATTGAAAGTGACTTGTTGCTTCTATTTATGGTAAGTGAGAATTTTGATTATTGAGATGAAATGAGATGATGTTAAAAAAAAGAAATACAATGCTGAATTCTATTTCTTGGAAATAATCATGACTTCCTCTATAATCAGCATTGGTTAAATTCTTATGATAGTAACCCATTTGGGGCACAAAAATTTAGATTATGTATAAAGAACATGGAGAGAAAAGAAAGAAAAGTTGATTAGAATAACAGCCTGAGGAATGTAAAATTTTCATGTAGCTTAACAAATAGTAAATGACTGTTGAGCAGTGAGATGAAAGGGGAAGAACACACAGTGAGGATTTGTGGAATCAGTCATATTTTACCTAGGCCTTGAAGAAAGAAGAAATATAACAAAAAATGGATATGATAGAATATTGTTAGGCATGGTGCATAGCATATTTCGATTTAAGAAAACTGAGCAAGATTACAATATTGTCATAACGTTTATTGGGGAGAAGTATAAAGTAAGACCCAGAAGGCAGTTTGCAGCCTTCTTGTGGAAGACATTGAACCATTATCCTAAAGAGAGTGAAGATTGATGAAGCATTTTGAACAGAGGTGCCACAGACCATACCTGTACGTTAGGAAGATTACTTTAGCAATAGTGTGAAGAGTTGATTAGAGAGGAAAGGAATTGTGGGTGAAAGAATTCAAGAATAACTCTTTTGGGGGGGAAATGAGGATGAAAAATGTGATAAGGGGGGGGGCATCTAGGTGGTGCAGTAGTTAGAGCACCAGTCCTGGAGTCAGGAGGACCTGAGTTCAGATCGGGCCCCAGACCCTTAATAATTACCTAGCTGTATGACCTTGGGCAAGTCACTTAACCCCCTTACTGTGCAAAAACGAAAAATAAAATGAGATAGGACCCTGCTCAGATCTTTCTTAAGGTGATGAAAAAAAGTCTGAATCTCTCAGTTCTTATTCAGTATCTGTGTTCTCTGCTAAAGAAAATGGTCTTCAAGGGACAGCTAGGTGGCACAGTGGACAGAGCACTGGCCCTGGAGTCAGCAGTACCTGAGTTCAAATCCAGCCTCAGACACTTAAAAATTACCTAGCTGTGTGGCCTTGGGCAAGCCATTTAACCCCATTTGCCTTGCAAAAAAAAAAAACCCCTAAAAATAATAATAATAATAAAAAAAGAAAATGGTCTTCAAAACTGGAAAGAACAAAAATGAGTAATAGGGTTTGTACATAAAATTAATAGGGGGTCAGAGAACACTTAACTTGTCATTACTGAGGTCAAGGCAACAAGACCAAGTGAACTTCAAACTAAGAGTTTAAAGTTATGGAAAATGTGATTCCAGAAGAATTTTCAACCATGTTGTACAGATCATAAAAAATGGATGTCTCAAACTAGACAATATCTGTTTTCCCATATCTCCCATATTTCCCTGCCTCTGTGGAAATCACAACTATCTTCCTAGTAACTGAGACTGAAAACCTCAGTGTTAATCTCAGTTTCACAATTTCTTAATCTCTCCCACTTACCTTCTCTGCTGCCAATCTTGTTATTTTCTCCCTTTACAATAATTCTTTCACATGTCTCCTAATTTCTACTCATATAATCATAATCCCAATTGAAATCCTTTTAACCTCCTACCTTAATTTTCACTTAATTTTCTCCTCCACTATAAGTCATCCTTCCTTCAGCTGTCAGTGATGTTCCTAGATATAAGTTAGCCATATCATCTCTCTACTTAGTAAACTTCAGTTTACTTTTTATTGCTAATTTGGTACTTTACTATCTTCATAACACAGCCTCAGCCTACATTTCAATATTCTTATGCTTTACTTCCACATACTCTTCAATCTGGCAATACTGGCATGCTTTCTGTTCCTCATCCATGATACTCCATCTTCCTGTCTCATCCATGACATCATAATGGTTGTTCCTCATGCTGGGGGAAAGCTATAGACAGAAGTTTTTCTAGGCTCTAGGAAAGCAGTTGATAATCTCTCATTCTGTTATTGCACAAAGATGGAAAGATGTAGGCTTGTGGGTGGAAGTTATTTACACTCAGAACTAGTTGACTAGCTAGACCATAGTACAGTAGTTAATGGTCTGATGTTTACTTTGAAAGAGGGATCAAAGCAAGTAGGAAGATAAAATGCCTCTGCAATCATGCCTTTTGAAGATTATTTGGAGGGCACTGGGAACAGAAGATAGAGGAGAAAATGAATGTTTTATTTAAATATTTATATGAATTAAATATTTATGTAAAAATAACCTTACATAGGGAAGAGATTAGAATTCTGCTTCACCACAGAAAGCAGAACTAGAAACCATGAGGAGAATATTATAAAAAGACAGAATTTAACTAAATTCTTAGGGAAATTCTTCCATCGAAGTTATTAAATAACGAAATAGGCTTTCTTAGTAGAAAATCTCTTCCCCCTCACTTAGCTACCCCCACCCCCATTGGAGTTCCTCACAGAAAGGTTGAATGACCACTTGTCAAGTAAATTATAGAGATGAATATGGTTCAGCTATGAATTGGAATTGATATTCTTAGAAGTTTCTTCTAAGGCTTAGATTTGATGTTAAAATGAAATTAGTTCAAAATCAACAACTGTTTTAAGGAATAGAAAAAATAATTATTTTACTGATTTATTATGGAACCATAGTCCCAGATATCAAATAAGGGGAAAAGGCTCTAAGATTTAGTCCAGTCTTCTCATTTGACAGATGAAAAAAGTGATACTCAAATACATTAGCCCAAGGTTAAACAGATAGTAATAAGTGGCCAAATTAAAGCTGAAACTCAAAACTTAAATTTCATGTCTAGACTACTTTTCACATCACTATGCTGCATGTTTCCAGTGCTTTCTCACAAGTTATATTCAAAAGAAAATGGATATGTCCCTCCTTCCCCTTGAGAAGAGTGAAGGGATCATCTTTTTGCTTTTTAAAATACCCTTTAGACAGCCTTTTTGACTACCTATTGAAGAAAGGCAGACCTATCCCTGAAGATAGGAAGAAATCCTCTGACACATTGGGTGACCCTAAGCAAGCCATTTAATTTCTTAAGAATCTCAAGGTTCAGGGAAGATTCTGACTTGCATTGTTGGAAAAAGTTTACTGACTTGAATGTACCCAATGAAACCACAAGCTGTCCAGTGCCTTACATATATACATATATATATGATTTAAATTTCTTTAAAATTTTTTTATTAAAGATATTATTTGAGTTTTACAATTTTCCCCCCAAACTTACTTCTGTCCCCCCCGCCCCCCCCCCCCGGAAAGCAATCTGTCAGTCTTTACTTTGTTTCCATGTTGTACATTGATCCAAATTGAGTCTGATGAGTGAGAAATCATATCCTTAAGGAAAAGACAAAAAAAAATTCTAAGTAACAAGCTCAGACAGTAAGATATCTGTTTTTTTCCCCCAAAGTTAAAGGGAATAGTCCTTGAACTTTGTTCAAACTCCACAGCTCCTTATCTGGATACAGATGGCACTCTGCTTTGCAGACAGCCCAAAATTGTTCCCAATTGTTGCACTGATGGAATGAGCGAGTCCTTCAGGGTTGAACATCACCCCCATGTTGCTGTTAGGGTGTACAGTGTTTTTCTGGTTCAGCTCATCTCACTCAGCATCAGTTCATGCAAATCCCTCCAGGCTTCCCTGAAATCCTGTCTGTCCTGGTTTCTAATAGAACAATAGTGTTCCATGACATACATATATCACAGTTTGCTAAGCCATTCCCCAATTGAAGGACATTTACTTAATTTCCAATTCTTTGCCACCACAAACAGGGCTGCTACAAATATTTTTGTACAAGTGGTGTTTTTACCCTTTTCCCTCATCTCTTCAGGGTATAGACCCAGTAGTGGTATTGCTGGGTCAAAGGGTATGCACATTTTTGTTGCCCTTTGGGCATAGTTCCAAATAGCTCTCCAGAAAGGTTGGATCAGTTCACAGCTCCACCAGCAGTGTAATAGTGTCCCAGATTTCCCACATCCCTTCCAACAATGATCATTATCCTTCCTGGTCATATTGGCCCATCTGAGAGGTGTGAGGTGGTACCTCAGGGAAGCTTTAATTTGCATTTCTCTAATAATTAATGATTTAGAGCAATTTTTCATATGGCTATGCATTGCTTTGATCTCCTCATCTGTAAATTGCCTTTGCATATCCTTTGACCATTTGTCAATTGGGGAATGGCTTTTTGTTGTAAAAATATGACTTAGTTCTCTGTGTATTTTAGAAATGAATCCTTTGTCAGAATCATTAGTTGTAAAGATTGTTTCCCAATTTACTGCATTTCCTTTGATCTTGGTTACAATGGTTTTATCTGTGCAAAAGCTTTTTAATTTAATGTAATTGAAATCATCTAGTTGGTTTTTGGTGATGTTCTCCAACTCTTCCTTAGTCATAAACTACTCCCCTTTCCATAGATCTGACAGGTAAACTAGTCCTGGATCTTCCAGTTTGCTTATAGTATTGTTTTTTATGTCTAAGTCCTGTAACCATTTGGATCTTATCTTGGTAAGGGGTGTCAGGTGTTGGTCTAATCTAAGTTTCTTCCATACTAACTTCCAATTATCCCAGCAGTTTTTATCAAAGAGGGAGTTTTTATCCCAATAGCTGAACTCTTTGGGTTTATCAAACAGCAGATTACTATAATCGTCTCCTGCTTTTGCATGTAGTCTATTCCACTGGTCCACCACTCTATTTCTTAGCCAGTACCAAACAGTTTTGATGACTGATGCTTTATAATATAATTTTAGAGCAGGTAGGACTATCTGCACTTTTTTTCATTAAGCTCCTGGAAATTCTTGACTTTTTATTTCTCCATATGAATTTACTTACAATTTTTTCTAACTCAATAAAGTAATTTTTTGGAATTTTGATTGGGAGGGCACTAAACAGGTAGTTTAGTTTTAGTAGAATTGTCATTTTTATTATATTAGCTCTACCTATCCATGAGCAGTTGATATTTGCCCAGCTATTTAAATCTGATTTAATTTGTGTGAGAAGTGTTTTATAATTGTTTTCAAAAAGTTTCTGAGACTGTCTTGGCAAATGGACTCCCAAGTATTTTATATTGTCTGAGGTTACTTTGAATGGGATCGCTCTTTCTAGCTCTTCGTGCTGTATCTTGCTAGACATATATCGAAAAGTTGAGGATTTATGAGGGTTTATTTTATAACCTGCAACTTTGCTAAAATTGCTAATTGTTTCTAGTAGTTTTTTTGGATGATTTCTTGGGATTCTCTAGGTAAATCATCATGTCATCAGCAAAGAGTGGGAGTTTGTCTCTTCCTTCCAATTCTAATTCTTCAACTACTTTTTCTTCTATAATTGCTGAAGCTAACATTTCTAATAAAATATTGAATAGTAGTGGTGATAATGGGCACCCTTGTTTCACCCCTGATCTTATTGGGAATGCCTCTCCCCATTGAATATAATGCTTGTTGATGGTTTCAGATAGATTTTGTCAAAAGCTTTTTCAGCATCTATTGATATGATCATATAATTTCTGATAGGTTTGTTGTTGATATGACTGAGTATACTAACCGTTTTCCTGATATTGAAAGAACCTGAAGATTTAAATTTTAAAGAATTTTCAAGGTGCATAATTTTAAAGAATTTTCAAGATGTATACTGAGGATCTCAAGGAAGTTGGACATCCCATTTGTAAGCAGAGGCGAAGAATTGGGGAGCTATCATCTCTACATGAAGCTAATTTTTTTTTTAAATAAACAAATTCATTAAAAAAAATCTATCTACATTTTATTGACCTTTTCAAAGATGTTGGAAATTTTTTGTATGGGTATTATTGAACAAGCTTGTGTCATATGGTATTTCCTTTATATGCTATGCTTTTATAGCAAACTTTTATAGCAAACCTGTTCATTTTTTCTTCTTTTTCTTTTTTACATTTCTTTATTTTGAGTTCCAAATTCTCTCCATTCCTTCAGCTCTTCCCTACCCATTATCCAGTATTAATTTTAAAAGCTTGTTGCTATTTGGGGCTCTATCTTCTAAACTTTCATTTATTTAAACATTTTATTAAAAGTACAGAAATCTCATTCCATAATATAATTTACATTTTAAAATGCTTTTTATCTATTCTTTATTTTTTTAGGTCTGCTGCTTTGCTTGAAGCTGTGTCACATTCAACCATAGGATTTAGAACTATTTTCTTTGAAGTTTTTGGATGTAGCAGTTTATGTTTCAATCTCTCCTGTAGCATAGTTCTATGTTCAGGTTCTTTTTTTGTTGTTGTTGTTTGCAATTTTTTTCCTATTTCTTAACTTTATTTTAAAGTTGGGTTCTGTTCCAGAGTAAAGGAGGCACCTGTACCAAGATTCAGATTTTGGGGACTTTTGTTTTTAGAACTAGTTTGGGGAGGGAGAAAAATCTGTATGCTTCTACTTCTTTAAAAGTGATATGATGGGAAGCAGCTAGGTGGTGCAGAGGATAAGAGCATTGGCCCTGGAGTCCGGAGTGCCTGAGTTCAAATCTGGCCTCAGACACTTAATCATGACCTAGCTGTGTGGCCTTGGGCAAACCACTTAACCCCATTGCCTTACAAAAAAACTAAAAATAAAAATAAAAGTGATATGATTTAACGAGAGCTGTGCTAATTGCTTTGACCTGTGCTCTGGGATATCAGAGACTACACCTGGAACTGTTCCTGCGTCTCCACTCCTGCCCATACTCCTCCTCCTCCTCCGCCTAGAACTGTGACCCAGAACTATGTATCGACAATACAACATATGCTGCCAACAGAGGGCCCCCTGTCATCTCCTCTCCAAACTCCTGCCTGTGACCTGAGAATTCCAGAATTCACTGGTTATGCTAATTTAGTTGCCCCCCCCCCCCCCCCCCCCGGCCTGCTGCCGGATTGGCTGCTGAGTTTCCAGCATTGGCACAGCCTGTACTAGACTCTTCTGGACTGTTCTCCCTTCTTAACTTAGTGAGACAGACCTTTCCTACTTACTTTCTAAATTGTCTTAAACTGGAAAATTGTTTCACCTCAATTCTTTTATTGTCTTTGCTGCTCTAGAATTGATTTCAAGGAATTATTTAAAAGTTGTTTGGAGGGGAATTTGGGTTAGTCCAAGCTAGTCCCACACTACCTTAACTCTGCCTCCTGTTGTTATAGTTCTTTTGAGTATAATTTCAGCATTAACAGAGTAACTATATGCATATAGGTGCTGAAATTATCCATTATTAATAGTTTCAAAATAAATTGTACCTTTATAAACATACTAATTCTATCATTTCATATTCTAATTATTTTCTCTGACATTAAAAAATAAAAATAATGCTTGACTCTTGTTAAATATTATATAATAGTAATCTCTTCTTCTTCTTCCTCTTTACCCTCCTCTTTCTTTGTTTTTTATTATGTTGGTTGTTAATTTGCTGATGAAAATGGTTAATAGAACAAGAGCAAGACTAGAACTTAAAACTGTGGCTCAAGAAGAGTTTTCTCTCCAGATTCTTTTACTTTTTAAATAAGAGCCTAACATTGAAATTTCTAAAATTTCAGTGATAATATCCATAACTAAATTACTAGTGGATTTCTCTTCATGTATTTTAAGAGATATGCTAGTCACAGAGCAGCATGACTCATTGAACTCAAAGAATGAGCATCTACCTGCAAAATTATTTAACTTAATATCCTTAACAGTAATGTAGAAATAATCATATTTCACTGTTATTGTGAGACTAAAAGGACATAGTATATTTAAGTGTATTTCACAAAAGTTTAAAGCCCAAATAATTGTTAGTTACTATAATTATTGCTTATTGTTTTATTTTTTGCATAATTTTCACTGGATCTCAGGTAGAAACAGTATATTATAATTGTTATTTTTTTCAAATCTTTTTTGATTCTTTTAGGTAGGAATGATCAAGGATAAGTTGCTATCTATAATTAATTTTTCTGGACTGTTGCTCAGATAGATTTGATTTTATCAGTTTTGTAATTGAATAGGCATGAAGGGAAGTTGTATTTATTATTAATATTATGGATATATTACATAAAAATTGATGATAGGAGTATTCTGAATGTAGAAAGCAATTCAAACTGATACTGTCTAGGAACTTAGATTTTATAAAAAATAGGCAATTTGGTTCAATAGAAAAAGACCCATAATTGAAGTCAAGAGGCATAATAGGAATTTTCTTTTGAGTCATTAATTGTATACTATGGACAGTTTGGTTAAGTTCTCAATTTTTTAGTTTCTTCACCTGTAAAGTGAGACAATTGGTGATCTCTAACCCACTTATATATATATCTACACATGTTTCGTGGAGAGAAGGGTAACTTTAAGGAACCACTTAAAGTAGGAATAGTGAAGGCTAAAGCAAGGTTGTTAAGAGGTGGGTATAGGGAAAGAGAAGTAATTTAGACTAGGAAATGGTATGAGTAATAAGAGAATAAAGAATAAGAGAATGCAAAAACAGAATTAGAGGAACATTGGCTATTAGTAGCAGAATTGCTATTCATGTCATTTGAAGAGAATATGTTTAGTCAGTCTTTATAGTTTCATGCTAAAGTGCTAAATCACATCAAAGCATATTGTATATCTTCATTTTCTTTCCCCAGAACACATTTTCTTTATCTAGAAATATCCCACAAATTTTATTCTGATATCTATCTTTTTCTTTCATATAGGATGATAGCAAACAGGCTCAATTTTTAGCTTTGGCTGTTGTTTACTTCATTTCTGTTCTGATGGTCTCCAAATATCGTGACATACTTGAACCCCAGCGGGAGACTGCTCGTTCTGGAAGCCAGACAGGTAGAAACATGAGACAAGAAATCAATTCACCAACAAGTACAGGTACTTTCTTTTCTAGCTTGACTTTTCACCATATTTCATCAGACCTTTTAAATAATAAAAATATATAACATAGATTTTTCTGAATGCTTTATATCCTTTTGGAATTCATTGGGCCATACATACATAGAGATACAAATCTAAATTCAATAAAGTATGTGGAGACTAATTACATGACATTTGCTATTTTCTCATCACTGCTTTTATTTTTAATATTTATTGTATTTTAATAAAGTTTTTATTATCATTACTGCTTTTGAATTTATAGATTGTTTGCATACATTTTAGATGTTGTTATAAAAATATATAGATTCAAGGGGGAGAGGCTCCTGCAGAATTATGGTTGAATCTAAAGTAAGCTAAGTTATAAACCTGTGAGAGCAAACATTTTTTGGGGTAAAGGGGACATTATTTACTTAAGCACATATTTTTAAGTTGATTTGGCCAACAATGAAAATTTTTTGAAAAATCTTAACACTGCATACACTGTTGCTCCTCCTAAGTCTCATTGTTTAGTTTTCTGTTTGCAAAGTAGAAAGGTCCATTAAAATAATATATTACAGTTTCGGTTGCCTTTATTGGCTTTGTCTTCTTCCTTTGGGAAGGTATAAACAAATGCTGGAAACTTTAAAGAGTTGTTTTAATGTTTTCTGACAGTTGATATCCTAACCCTGAGGTGCGCTGTCTTCAGCTGCATTGCCTATTGGGAGTTTTAGATCAGTATTATTTCTAATGTTAGTTTTCTAATTCAGTGGACATTCCTTATTCTGCTGAATTGGCTTTAAAAAAAAAAAGCTATGTAGATGGATTTTAAAAAGTGAGTAGAAATCAGTGGTCAAATCTCTGCATGATGTTCTTCATTAATTGTCATCTCACCTTCTGGAGTGGTGTCATGTTTTTGTTTTGGCTATTAACATTTCTTCTTTACCTATAATAGCATGTTGACATTTCATCCTTTTAGTCATCATCAACATATGGCATACTTCACATTTTCTTATAAGTCTTATACTTTAAATAAAGTCTGTCTTTCAACTAAAAAGTGTTAGATTATCATTTATTTTGTAGAGAAATAACCATTTCACTTCATGTTTAATATTCATGATGCTGGAATGGAAAGCTCCCTTTATAATGAATCTACCCTATACTGAGCTGCTTGTTTATCTGTCTTTTCTATTCTCTTTGTTTCTAAAAGTACACTTCTTGATGTTGTTTTCTTTCTTTTAGTACATAACTTGTTTCTTTCCTTCAGAGATACATTCTTTGTTAATGGTGTCATATTTGCATGTTGTAATGAAATAAAACTTTTATCATGGATCCATAAGAGACCAGGCCACAGGCTGTTACAAGCTGGCTCACATTTGATTCATGATTTTCTTCACAGTTGTGGTCATACCATCTATCCCTCATCCAAGTTTGAACCATGGATTCCTTGCCAAGTTAATTCCTGAGCAGAGCTTTGCCCACTCATTTTACAAAGGTAATATTGATATCTCTGACCCATTTTGGTATTATTTGACAATTTATAATTCAAAAATAATCATGATGCCATATTTTATAAAATATGCCTGAGTTTATGAAGATCTATCAGTCTCTTGACATCTGTGTCTGAAAAGATTATAACTTTTCCATTTGTACTCATTATGATCCTTTCAGTAATATCTACAAAATTAAAGTATGTGTACATATTAATGTGTATGAAATAAATTAAAATACATATTTTAATATTAACACATTGTTAACAGTATTTGTATTGTATAAAACTTTGAAACAAACGACTTTTTACATGCCCTAACTCAATTATTTTATTCACTTTCTTCAGCATTTTTTATTTTGACTAATATTTCATTGTAAGATATTATGTAGGAGCTACACAGAAAAAAATGAACAATTAACCATAGTTTTAGGTAATGTTTTAGTGAAAAATATTGACATGAACATTCAAATAATTATAGTATTGTATATATTTGTATGTATTTTTCCTCAAAATTTATCTTCTCTTAGCAAATTAGCTAATAATTCTATTTTCCTAAACATATGTACATATTCATGAATCTTCACAAAATTATCTGCCAGAGTAACACATTCACATACATAGATCATTCAACTGGTTCAGTGCATTAGTTAGAGTTACATTTGGCTCCCTAGAAGAGATATATTGCCAACCATTACCTGGATGTAACGGGGACTGTACCTTATCTGTGAATGCTTAATTCAATCAAGTCAACAATTATATAATCGATTTTCTTTTGGAAATACAAAGGTGGTCTTAATTTTTGGTCTGTATAAAATGTTAAGCTTTATGCAATGATTAATTGCAAAGACTGACTTATTTTAGTGTCAAAAAAGACTATTTAATGTGAACTGTAGATATTCCCCTTTTTTAAGATCATATATTAATTTTTAAGCTAATTCTGACCAAAAATTTCATAGTATTTTTATGGTTTAAAGCAATTTTTTAAAGGAACTTTTATTAGTTTTATCAGTTTTCATTGTGATTTTTCCTAAACTATGTCAATGAAAGCCCAAACCCATAAAAATTTAATTGAATTCTTTCTGTTGATCAGAAATAACCAATACATTTGTAAATCAATACAGGAAGTCAGAGAAACATACTTAGAAAAATATACAGGGAAAAAGGCTGAACAAAAGGGAAATTTATAAGACAATGTAATTATTGTGGTCATACTATAGCTGTCACATAGGCTGTGGACATGACATTGTCCTTTAAAATTTTTAAGTGTTTTCCAGGAAAATCAATCTTTTCTGCATTTGTAAATAGATGTTTTATTTTTAACTGAAAAGTTGACTTTTGAAGTTAAAAAAAAATCCTGTGAGATTTTAGAGTGAATAAAATTCCCATCTAAAATTTTACTTTAGAATTTTGTATGATCCTGGAGAAGTCACTTAACCCTCCTTGCTTTAGTTTCCTCATTTCGAAAATGAGCTGGCTAAGAAAATGGTGAACTATTCCAATAACTTTGCTAAGAAAAACCCCAAATGGAGACCACAAAAGTCAAATGAGACTGAAAAACTGACTGAGCAAAAAGCAACATAAATAGCTACGTGAAAGTGGAGTAGTAGATAGAGAGGTAGTCTCAACCTTTAGAACAAGCTACATTTCAATCTGATACCTGACCTTGAGCTAATCAATAATAATAGACAAAAAACACATAAAATATAAGGATAAAATCTTCATATTTCAGACTTGGAAAGAACATAATTATTATAACCTATTCTGAATAAATTGCATCCCCAGTAAGTGATTATCCAGCTTCTGCTTGAAGTCTGCTCTTCTTTTGAACAACTCTTTCTTAAATCTCTACTTCAATCTGCTTTTTTGCAACTTCTACCTGTAGTTCCTCATTCTTCCCTTTGATGCCACTTAAAATACATACATACATACATACATACATACATAAAAGCAATAAAAAATCCTTTGCTTTCCTCCTTTTCAAATAGATTTTTCTTCTCAAAAGTTCACTCCATATCTTTCACTGTTGTAATGCACACCTCTGCCATTTCTTTTGTCATTGTTCATAAAGCATGGCATCTAGTATTGATTCAAAAATATACCCTGAATATAACAAAGTACAACAGGACTTTTTTTTGTATAATCTGTTCATATTGACATAACCCATGAGTTTATTAACCTGTTGATTCATTTTAAGCTTGCAATAGACTTTTTTTCTTAGCCATTATCTAGCCATGCCTCCTCCCCCCACTCTACTTGTACAATTGATTGTTCTTTACTTTTCTTTATCTTGATAAATCTATAATTTTAAACTTTCTATTTAGTGTGAGCTTAACATTTATTGAACATAAATATTTCAACATACAAACACAAAAAAACTCATAATTTGAAACTGAGATCTTCTGTTAAGTGTAGTTTGGTTTTTAAAAGTAAAATATAAAATCCCACCCGGGCAATATCAAAATTATTTCATTTGTTCTTGTTACCCTTTGCATTTTTTCATTGTATTTTTGATGTTTTTTTATGCTCTTTTGATTTTTATCATGATTGCTATTGTCATAAGTACTATTGTTAAATATTTTTATATAAGCAATAGGATTCCTTTCCCCTCTGCCTTTGATTCTTCTATATCTTGTGCTATTATGTAGCTCAGAGTGATTGTCTACCTTAGTTAGAAGATATAGTTCAAAACTAGTAATTCTTACAACAATTACCTGTTTCATTTTTCATCATCTTTGCTATTTTTAATGAGGCTGAAGGGAAGTGGACCCTTAGTGATGTTATAATATGCATTTTTATTAGTTGTAGTAAATCCAAATTGGTTTTTTTTATGTTTGTTGTTATTTTCATTTCATTTGAAGGCATTTAGTTAATGTTCCTTAATCATTTTTCTATAGTTATACTTCCCTTTTTTTTCTGTGCTTCTAACAATTTTCTATATTTTGGGCACCAGAACTTTATTAGAGATTTTTTTAAAGCAACTTTATTGATTTTGTTTATGCAAATGGATTTTCTGTTTGGGGATAATTAATTCTCCCAATCATTTGTTTGGCCAAGAAAACTTATTTTACCCAAAGTTGTAAAATGTTTCTCCTTTTTTTCTTCTTTAATTGTCGTTTTTGATGATAAGATAGTTTATATTTGGATTCTCTCTCTCTGTATATACACATACATACATACATACATACATACATACATATATATTTAATTATAATTAAAACATTTTGTTGCTTATAAGTCTAAAACTTAATTTCTACACCAGCCACTTTTTTCTCTTCTCAGTGGTTTTTGTTAGTCCTTATCCAAGAAATTGGTGATCTTGAATTTAATCAAATGATGCACTTATATGTTTGATTACTTATTGGCCTCATTGCATAATCTAGTCTACTGATAATTTTTCTTTCCTATTTGTCAATGAGTAACATAGTTTTGAAGATTAACTATTTTTAGTATGGGTTATTTTGTTCTGTAAAGTACTCTTTTTTTCCTACTTTTTCCCCCATTAATTCTCTTGAGATTTCATTAGTTCTCTTGATATTCTCCCAATTGAATTTTTTTTGCTACTTATCTAAATTTATCTCAAGTAAATATTTGTTTGTTTCACTGGTATGGCAGGAAATATATAAATTAATTTAGATAACTTTTATTATTATGTGGAAACAACCAAACTATGAGCATTCACATTTCTCAAATCATCTGAATCTTTTAATTTTTCAGATTGTTTTTTAGTTGTATAAATATAGGTCCTGAGTGTAGGTATTTTATACTCAAGTATTTCATATATTTTGTACTTATTTTGAATGGAATTGATTTCAATTCAAAAACATTTATTAAATGCCTACTATGTGCCAGGAAGAGTGCTAAGCACTGTTGATTCAAATAAGAAAAAAGACAGTTTGCTTTTAAGAAGCTAATAATCTTAAGGAAAGAAGACAACACATCAAAGGAAGTTACCAGGCATAGGGGCTTGATGTTCCCTGCAGTAGAAACCAAGTATAACTCTGCTAATGGAGAATCTAAAGTTGCCTTGAACATTTTGAAAGTTCAGAACCCTTTATAAATGCTTTGAGAAGAGTTTACTGCGACCCTCATTCCTCTAGTCAAAGGATAGAGGCAGTTGAAGTGGTTTAGAATCTGTTGAGTATCAGTGTTATTCAGCTGTCAGTCTTGTCTGACTCTTCCTGAGCCTATTTGGAATTTTCTTGGCAGAGATACTGTAGTTGTTTGCCATTTCCTTCTGAAGCTCATTTTAAAAATTAGGGGACTGAGGCAAGCACAGGTTAAATGACCTGCTAGGTCATTGCTGGTAGGTGTCTGGGGTTAAATTTGAACTTGCATCTACATTCCTTGCTTCTGACTTTGTACTTCATTCACAGAACCACCTTTGTTGAGTATCAAAAATTGAGTCACTCAGCATGGTGATGAGATTGAGGTAATTGGCTTAGCATGGGGGAAGGTATGTTATTGGATGACATTCAAACTAAGCCTTTGTGAGTTTATTTTTTCTCTTCTCTTGCTGCATTTTTTCAATTGATTGTTAATTTTAGTTTTCAATTACATGTTATGAGAGTTTTTCAACATTCATCTATATACATATGCATATTTTTAAGTTTCATAATTTCCTTCCATCCTCCCTTCCCACCCCCTTCCCATCAGCAGCAAACAGTCAAGTGAATATTGCACATACACATTTGTGCTAACATGTTTACAGATTAGTCATTTTGGTAGGAGGATTAGAGTTCAGATATTTCAAGATGATCAAAAAAAGCTGAAAGAGTGCTCACTAATAGAATGTTGCAGTGCAGATAAATATGATAACAATGCCACCTCAGAAGAAGAAAACAGTGAAAAATTACTCACAGGGAAGTCTCAAAAGAGTCTTTGAATTGCACTCAAATCCAAAAGCTCTAGAAGAACTTAAAAACAATTTAAAAAACCAAAGAAGAGAGGAAGAAGGAAAATGAAAAAAAAAGTAGTGAGAATCACGCAGGAAAATTAAGAAAAATTGACCAAAGAAATAAACTCCTTTAAAAGTAAAAATAACTGGTGGAGCCAAGATGACAGTGTGAAGGCAGGAATTCTGGGAAATGTGTTCCCCAAAACTCCAAAAACCATCAAATTATGACTCTAGCCAAAATTTAGAGAGGCATAACTCTAGGAAAGACTGAGTGATACAGTTTCCCAGTCCAAGACAACTTAGAAATTCTGCAGGAAAGGTCTGTTTCACCTGCAGAACAGCCCGTGGAGCACCTGGGTCCATGACAGAGGGGACAGTTTCTACCTCTTTGCCCAGGGATCACTGGAGACAGCTTGAAGGGGTGGTGAGAGAATTCTGCAGCACCAGAGTGAGTGTGGATCGAGCACCAAACTCAGAGCAGGCCTACAGTGAGAATCTGCAGTGGAATCAGCAGAGCCACCCAGCACTTCCAGAACTCCCAGTCCACAGATGGTATGGGGCTTGGGGGAAACTGCAGAGGTCTCTCTGCTCTCCCTGGGGCAGGAATCAGTTGTTTGCCCACATTCAGATCCAGGTTGCAATTTGGGCTCCCATACTGCCAAAGCTGAGCAGGGACTCTTTACATAGTTCCAGGGCATGAAGAGTGTTTGTGGTCATTCATATACCAGAGCACAGACAAGAGAACAATCAGAGCTTCTCCTAAGACCTTGGAGGAATTAAGGTCCCAGTGGGGTGTCCGAGAAAACTCCCCAAAGCCTTGGATGTGCAGGCCAAGGAAATGAGCGAACAACACAGAAAGAAGAATGTGACCATAAAAAATTACTTTGATTCCATGGAGGATCAAAATACATACTCAGAAGTTGCCAAAGTTGAAGCTTCTGTAACCAAAGCCTCTAAGAGAAATAGAAAATGAGGTCAGTCAATAGAAGAACTCAAAAGAAGACTTTGAAAAGCATTTAAGGGAGGTAGAGGAAAAATTGGAAGGAGAAATGAGAGCAATACAGATAAACCACGAAAACCAAGTCAGCAGCTTGATGAAAGAAACATAAAAAAAATAGACAGAAAATAACATGTTAAAAACCAGTTTAGGCCAAATGGAAAAAGCAGCTCAAAAGGCAAATGAGGAGAAGAATGCCTTAAAAAAGCAGAATTGGCCAGCTGGAAAAGGAGATAAGAAAGGTCTCTGAAGAAAATAATTCCTTCAGATGTAGAATGAAATTAAAGGAAGCTGTTGACTTTGCAAGAAATCAGGAAGTAATAAAACTATTGCAAAAATATTAGAAGAAAATATGAAATATCTCATTGGAAAAACAACTGACCTTGAAAACAGATCCAGGAGAGATGATTTTAAAATTATTGGGCTACCTGAAAGTCACAACCAAGAAAAGAGTCTAGACTTCATTTTTCAAGAAATAAAACAGCAAAATTACCCTGATATCCTAGGAGTAGAGGATAAAATAGAAATTGAGGGAATCCACCAATCATCTCCTGAGACACCAAAAGAAAAATTCCCAGGAATATTATAGCCAAATTCCAAAATTCCCAAGTCAAAGAGAAAATACTAAAAGCTGCCAGAAACAAACAATTCTTCTACCATGGCTCTATAGGCAGGATTACACAACATTTGACAGTGTCTACATTAAGGGCTTGTAGGGCTTGGAATATGATATTCCAGAAGGAAAAAGAGCTTAGCTTGCAATCGAAAATCAAATACTCAGCAAACCTGAACATCCTTTTTCAGGGGAAAAGATGGACTTTCAATGAAACTGGGGACTTAAAATTTTCCTATTGAAATAATCAGAGCTTAACAGAAGGTTTGATCTCCAAGTACAGGACTCAGGCGAAGCATAGAGGGGGTGAATGAGAAGGACTATTATGAAGAATGTAATGGTGATGAACTGTTTGTATTCCTGCAAGGAAAGAAGTTGCTGATAGCTCATGAACCTTCTCATTTATAAGGGCAGTCAGAAGGAACATATATAGACAAGGCACAGGAGGGAGTTGAATATGATATAATATGGTATAATGGTGGAGTCAATAGGTGATAAAGGAAAGTGCTGGGAGGAAGGAAGAGAAGAAGAAGGGGCTAAGATATTTCACATAAAAGAGTCAAGAGCAAGCTTTTGCAATGGAGTGGAACAGGGGAATGCAAGGGGCAATGAGTGAGGCTTTATTATCATCAGAAATGGCTCAGAGAGGACATAACATACACACTTAATAGGTTATAGAAATCTAGAGAAAAATGAGAGGAAAGGGATGGGATAAGGGGGGGAATGGGGGTGGAGGAGTAGGTGATCGAAAAGAGGAAAGATCATGGGAGAGGAAACTCAGATACAAAACACTTCTAAGCAGGGACAAAGTGAAAGGAGAGAAAGGAATAGAAAACAGGAGAGTGGGGAGGAATAGAATGGAGGGAAATACAGCTAGTAATAGCAACTGTGGGAAGAATATTGAAGCTTCTCTGGTAGACTTATCATAAAGAAGGCATCTCATCCCAGAGACAGAGCCATTGGAGACTGAACACTAACTAAAGTATACTTTTTTTTTTCTCTCTCACTATTCTTGAAGTTTCTCTGGGGTTTTTTTTGGGGGGGGTTGTTTATTCACAAGATTATTGTAATTTATATTAAAAAAATTGTCACTCAAAAAAAAAAAAGGTAAAAATGGCCAACTGGAAAAAGAATGTAACTCTTTAAATAATAAAATTAACCAACTGGAAAAAGGAAAGACAAAAGCCAAATGAAGAAAATAAAAATCCTAAAAATTAGAATTGGAGAAACAGAAACCAATGAATCTAGAAGACTATCAAGCAAAAGTAAAAAGTTTAAAAAATTGAAGAAAACATAAAAGTACCTTTTAAGAAAAAATGACCTGGAAAATAGATCCAGAAGAGATAATTTATGAATTATTTTGACTGCCAGAAGGTCTAGATCAAAAAAAAAAAAAGAACCTGGAAAACATCTTTCAGGGAATTATCAGTGAAAACTGGCCAAATCTGCTAGAGCAAGAAAATCAAATGGATAAATTACACAGAACTCCACCAGAAAGAGATCCCAGGATAAAAATTCCCAGGGTTATCATAGCCAAATTCCACAATTCTCCAGTAAAGTAGAAAATACTGCAAGCAGCAAAAAAGAAGCAATTTAAATACAAAGGAAATAGAGTCATACTTTTTTTTGAAAGATTTTATTTATTTTGAATTTTACCATCCCCCCCATCTTGCTCCCCCCACCCAGAATGCAGTCTTTACATACAATCAGACTTACATGGGATTTACCAGTTTTAACATTGAAGGACTAGAAGACCTGGAATACCCATACATTAGAAGTCACAGGACCTTGGATTACAGCCAAAATTTACCACCATGTAAAGTTCATTGTCAGGGGAAAAGATGAATTTTCAACAAAGTAGAGGACTTCCAAAATTTCCTGATTAAAAAGACTAGAACTGAGTAGAGAATTCAGTCTCCATATGCCAGACTCATGAGAGGCATAAAAAGATGAATGAAAAGGGGAAGGAAAAAACAAAACAAATGTTAGTCAAGAACAACAAAATTATATTCAAGTATATAAAGGAAGATATAACACTTGAAACTCTTGAAAATTGGATTTCTTTTAGGATAGTAAAAGGGTTGAATATAATTGAAGAAATTGCATTCAGAGGATATGGGTATGGTTGGTTCTTGTCTTTCTTTTGAAGAGGACCAAGATGACTACACTATGTTTGAGACAAAAAACCCAGATGAAAAGCAGGGGAGTTTTCCTAAACTTATCTTTCTCAGTTTCCTTTGATCTAATTTAATTCTGTTTTGCTCATAAAGCTTAGCACTTTCTCTGATGAGGACATCCTATATTAGGTGATCTGGAGCTAGGGTCTCCCATACCTTACATTCAAGTGTAAGAGAAACCTTAAGAAAAACCTTCAGAGTGTCCCAGTATTTAGAGCACTTAGAGATTCTATAGTTAACTCTTGCTGAATTTTATAAGATGTATTAAAAAAAAGAAGCATTAAAAAACCCATCATTTTATATAAATGATAATTTTCTGGTTATTATTTAAATTAATTATAGTTATATCTCTAGGGTTTTATAAGTATATCATTATATCATTCTTTTAAAGCCAGTCTGATGGACCTCTTTGTTTTTTAAAGGTCACTATGTTGATGTCAGACATAGTGCAGGAATTTAATTGGATAACCCTACTAAATCTCAGAAGTCCCATGTTTCATTTTCATGTTCATGAATTCCAAAATTCCCTTTTATAATCTTAATGTATTTTCAATTTATCCTTTCCTGTGCCTTATGACTCCTCTTCGTCATCTTCATCCTTCATGACCTTCATCATCTTCACTCTTCAGTTTATTCCTAGATTTCCCCCCCCCTCATCATTTTCTTATTTTTACCCCTTTTTGGCCTCAGATCTACTCTATCCTTCACCCTTGGTTCTCTTACATCATTGTCTTATTATTTACCTTGGTTTTCCAATTTTCAGACCCTTAGATTGCTCTCCCCATTTGCCTTCATTGACTCTATTCTCATCAAACATCTGTTGGATGACAGTTATTTGAAATGATGCACAGAAAGTTACTAAAATGTACATATATTTTGACTTTGATGTCTCATTGCTCTGCATGTCCAGAATGAGATCAGAGACAGCAACATAAGTCCAAAATTTGTGAAACTGTCTGGAATAGATTGGAAGCAAGATGGCAGAAAAAAACCAGGTAACAGTCTCTGGTCTCCCAGATTATCCTCTAAATTGATTTAAATAATGCCTTACAATGAATTCTGGAGCAGCAAAATTCCCAGAAGGACAGAATGAAATTGTTTTTCAACCCAAGATAACTTAGAAGGTCATCAGGAAAGATCTGTTGCATTGGGGTAAGAGTGGAATGCAGTATAGCATAACAGTACCTCAGCAGGACAATAGCAGGTCCAGGGGGTGGAGGGGATCAAATAAATTGGCAGCAGCTACTTTCAAAGCTCTCAGCCTATACATGGTAAGGAGGTCAGCAACTGGTCAAAAGGAGATTACCGAGGTCCTTTTACTGGCACTGGGTGCAGGACTCTGTTGCATTAACCCATATACAGATCCAGATCACAGTCCTGGCCCTCAGTTCCAGGGAATGAAGAAAGGCACTTAGAACTTGCTACTGCAGTAGAGTGGGGACCTCTGGTCACAGGTCCAGGGTAGAAAAGAGTGCTTGCAGTCTCATAGATCAAAGTACATAAGAGAAGAGGAGTGATCCACCTCTCCTTGGAGCTTAATAACATAGAAGAAGAAGAAAACTTATGGACCATCCAGAACCAGTTTTGAAAGTACTAAAAACCTGAATCCTGAGACTGTGCCCCTTTGCCCCCAGAAAGCAGAGCCCAACTCTTAACATGAAGATAAAAATCAAGAAATAGACTCAGAAAGTGATCCAATGACAAAAAAAGGACTTGATCATAGAAGGTTATTATAGTGACAACAAAGTCAAAACTATTATACCCAAAGCCTCAAAAAGAAATATGAATTGGTCATGACCTGTAGAATAGCTCAAAATGCATTTTTAAAGTGTAGAAAGATAGATAGATGAACGCTTGGGAAGATAAATGAAAGTGATGCAAGTAAATCATGAAAAACAAATGAACAACAGTAAAGGAGCTGCACATGCAGGCACACATAAATGTGCTCACAGACACACAGACACACAAACAAAATACTGAAAAAAAATAACAGCTCTAAAAACAGAAGCCAAAAAAAAAAAAACCAAACCCGAAACTGATGAGACAAACTCCTTAAAAAACAGAATTAACCACATGAAAAGAGAGGTACAAAATTTCACTGAAGAGAAGAACTTCTAAAAAGTAAAATTAGTCACATGGAAAAGGAGATACAAAAAAATCAGAGAAGAAAATAATTTCTTAAAAATGAGAATTGGTCAAATAGAAGCTAATGATTGCATGAGACATCAAGAAATAATATAAAACAAAATCAAAAGAATAAAATACAAAAGCAAGTGTGAAATAGCCCATTGGAAAAAAATGACATAAAAATAGTTCCTAGAGAATTAATTTAAGAATTATTGTACCATCTGAAAGCCATGATCAGAAAAAAAGGCTAGACACAATATTGAAAGATTATCAAGGAAAAACTGTCCAGATGTCTTAGAACCAGAAGGAAAATAGAAATTGAAAGAATCTACCAGTCACCTTTTGAGAGAGATCCCAACATGAATACTCCTGGGAATATTATATCTAAATTCTAGAGCTTCTAGTTCAAGGAAGAAATATTACAAGCAGCTGGAAAGAAATAGTTCAAATATCATAGACCCACAATCAAGATAATAGAAAGATTTAGCAGCTTCTACATTAAAGAATCAGAAGTCTTAGAATATGTTTTTCTGGCAATCTGAAGGATTTAGGCTTATAAGCAAGAACCTACCCAGAAAAATTGAGTTTGATCCTTCAGGGGGAGAATGTATAATGAAATAGGAACTTTCAGACTTTTCCTGATATAAAGACTAAGACTGAATAGAAAATTTGATTTCCAAATACTAGACTCAAGAGTAACATAGAAAGAGAAACAGTAAAGAAAAATTATAAGGGATTCAATGAAGTTAAAATGCCTACATTCCTACGTGAGGAGATGATACTTTGTAACTTTTTTAAAATAACATTTTTATCTTTAAGGCAGTGGGGTTTTGACTTACTCAGCATCACACAGTAGGCAATTATTAAATGTCTTAGGCTGGATTTGAACTCAGGTCCTCCTGACTCCAGGGCCAGTGCTCTATCTACTGCACCACCTAGTTGCTCTGATATTTGTAACTCTTAAGGACTTTCTTAAAAATAATGTAATTAGGAATATACTAAGAATGTACATGTGAGTCGAACATGATGGGATTGAGTGGAAAAATCCAATGGAAAAGAGAATGAACTAAGGGAAGAGGAAAGGGAAAGGCAGAGTGGGGTAAATTATCTCCTATACAAGAGTGAAGGAGGTGGTTGGGGGGATACTTGAATTTTATTCTCATTGGAATTGGCTCAAAAAGGAAATAGCTCAGATGGGGTATAGAAATCTAACTTACCCAGAGTGTTAGTGTAAAAAGAGACGGAGCTGATGGAAGGGAAGCCAGATTTGGGGAGACAGTAGTCACAAGCAAAATGCATTTGAGGAAGGACAGTCTGGGGGGGGGGGAAGGAGGGAGAGAGGGAGAAAGGGAGGGAGAGGAGAGGAGAAAAATATTATGGAGGGCAAATACACAACTAGTAACCATAACTGAAAACATTGAGAGCAGATATCTCTAATATAAGCCTCATTTCTCAACTATATGGAGAATTGAAATAAAATTTTAAAAATAAGAGCCATTCTCCATTTGATAAAATGGTCAAATGATGGGCATAGGCAGTTTTCAGATGAAGTAATCAAAACTATATCATATGAAAAACAATGCTTTAAATCACTATCATTAGAGAAATAAAAATTAAAACAATTCTGAGGTACCATTTCCCACCCATGAGATTGGCTAATATAATTAAAAAGAAAAAGACAAATGCTGAAGGGCATATAGAAAAATTGCAACACTATTGCTGGGGTTTTGAACTCATCTAACTATTCAGGAAAAATTTGAGACTATACCCAGTGGGCTATTGTATAACCTTTGGTCCAGCAGAACTACTTAGATCTTATCCCAAAGTGATATTTTTTTTTTAAAAATGTACAAAAATATTTATAGCAGGGTTTTTGAGGTGATATAGAATTGAAAATTAAGGACATGTCCACATTTAGGATACGGCTGAACAAGTTATGCTATATGATTTTGATGGAATTCTGTTATTTTGAAGAAAAATGGTGAACACAGGAAAACCTGGAAAGACTTGCTGGAAATGGTTCAAATTGAAATGAGCAGAACTAGAATGTTGAACATAGCCCCAGAAATATTATACAAGGAGCAACTGTGAATGGCTTTGTCATTTTCAGCAATATAATATTACCAGATTGTTTGGAAGGATTTCTTTTGAAAAAATTGTCCACTTCCAGAAAAAGAAATAGTGCAGAAGAAGCATAGTTTTTTCCTATATTTGTGTGTGTGTGTTTTTCTTTCACAACCTGCATGAATGCATACATACAAACTATATGATATTGCTTGTCTTCTCACTGAAGGAGGAATGGAAAGAGGAAGGGAAAGAATTTTGAACTCAATTTTAAAAAATAAATGTTTATGATTGTTTTTGCATGCTTAGGAAGAAAATATTATAACCCTTTTTGTAGTTGCAAAGTGCTATAAACAAAGTACATTTCATTTGATTAGAAATAACGAAGACAAATTGTACATGAACATAGTAGATTATCACTGCATTATGAACAATGAATATGATGATTACAGTCAAGTAACCTTCTATGAACTGTTCAAAAGTAAACAGATATATAGGAAGCCAAGATATAATTAGAAAAGTGAAATCACATATCCAAGAGTTAACAATAAAGTAATCTTAGAAATATGGCACTAAAAGTAAGGGTCCAGGAGAATAGATCAGGAGCCTTTCCTTTTCTTAAGAAGGTGTAATTTGTTCCTTGGTGGAAGCCAGGAAAGCAATGAGAAGAGAAGGGAAAACCCACATATGTATTGCTGCAATTGAAGAGACTTGGAATTTAAAGGTGTAAGGAAAAATTTAAGACAGATGATTTATTTATTTCACTTTCGAGGTGATAGGAAGCTACAAAAGTTTATCAGGTATTGGAATAACATGGTCAGATCTGTACTTTAAGAAGATCACTTTGGTAAGTGAATGAATAGTGGATAGACCTTTGTAGCAAATGTACTATTCAGCAGGCTACTTGGAAATATGAGGTGATGATGCTCCACACTAGGATTATGGCCACGTGATGGAAGAAATGGTGTCAGAGTAGAGGATGACTGTGAAGTAGGAGCTCAGGTCATGGGGGCAAAGCTAGGATGTAGTGGTGATGCCCTCAACAGTAATTTGGAAATTAGAAGGGGATTTAGGAGGAAAGATAATGAGTTCTCTTTTGGACACATTGAATTTGTAAAGCCTGTTGGACATCCAATTTCACATAATCATTTGCAAAGAGTTGATAATTGAACCCATAGTGGGTATTGAGATCACCATAGGAAATAGTATAGAGGGAGAATTGGTCCTTAGAGGAGACCCCTTTGAACTCATAAAATTTGGGGATGTGGGATTCAGGAAAACTCAACGTTTGTTTAAAGTCCATGTATTCAGAAGTCCAAGCTGTTTTTAATATTATTATTTGTCTGGGGTCAGTAGTGAGTGGAAATGGAGGAATAATAAGATTATAGATTTCAAATTAAGAATAGGCATTATCAGAATCTATTATTAGAAGTGTTGTGAGATTTCTTAGATTTAGAAGGAATGAAATAAGTATACGTCTACATCTTCCTCTTTTATCTTTTTGCCAACTCTGCTTTTTTCTTCTCTCAGCTCCTCATTGAATTCATCTATTATTCAGTAAGCATTTATTATGTTTTCACTATGCATGAACTCTTTGCTGATAGGTATAATTAAAAAAAAACCATTTACTGGCCTCAAAAGGAGAAATTAGAAAAGGTAATTTTTGGAGATAGGGAAACATTGCCAATTGTGAAGATCAGGAAAAATGTCCCATAAGAAGCAACCTTTCTAGTAGTGTATTAAAGTTGACTCTCAGTAATGGATGTAAGCAATGGTGGAATTCAGCCGGTTCACAGTAGTTCGGCAGAACCAATACCTAATTTGCTGAGTTCAGTGAACTAGTTGTTAAAATGGCACTTGTAATCAGTATTCTCTTTAAGTTGGGTGCCTAGACAGCCACCTAATGTGGAAATCACAAATTTCTATTCCTTACCCTTTTTTTAAATGTTGATCTGCGTAACATTGTTTTCTAAGTGCCCATAGTAATATTCCATCCATAGGTAGAAAAAAATGGACAGAACTGTGCTTGTAACATTTGTTTATTCATTTCTTAAAGCTCATTATATCTTTGATGAACTATTATATTTTATTTCCCTCATTTTTGTTACTTCAGTAAACAAACATATAACATAAAGAGAAAAAGTGCCAAACAACCAGAGGGTGACAAGCTGTCATTTGTTTCCGCTTTGAGTTACACTCAAAATTCCTCCAAGATACTTTGAATGTTTTGGTGTTCACTGAATGGTGAAACCAATAGGAAACTGGGACACAATGAACTAATAGAAATATAGATTTCAAGGGTTATCTTATCGCCCATTTCAAAAGCTATGAAAGTAGAAGGGAGAAAAAAGAGAATAGGTAGATTGAATTCAACATGTGTTTCAATATTGGCGGCAGTGGCCACATGGCTGCTTTCACTCCATAAGAATTTGTATGCTTTACAGCATGTAAAATAAAATAAATCTAGTTTTGTGTACCTCTTTTATTGTTGTTATTTGAGTATTAAATGCCTGAAATATTAAACTTCCTTTCGGTATCTTTTTTGTATACTTAAAATGGTCATTAGGACAGAGAACCAGTTATTAATTTAAGTGAATCTCATCACTGAATATGAATATATGCAACAGTAGTTTGGGCAAGGAGATCCAATTGACTGGAACACAGATTATGTGATTGAAAATCATATGTAGCAATCCTTGAGAGGTAGGCTAGACACAGACTGAAAGATTTTATATTACAGACTCAGTTAATCTTCACAAGGAGTCGCTGAAGATTCTCAAAGTCATAACATTTTTAGAAGAATGTTAAGTGTAATTTGGACTATTGGGCAAGAAACAATGAAGATGGTTCCCCAGGGAGTGGAGTGAAGGGAGAAGATTAGAGGGACTTTATGGAGTTAGAATTGATAAGATTTAGCAACTGTTTGGAGATGAATGTGTTGAAGATCATGAAAATGAACAAAGAGGATGATTCTGAATTTGCAAACCTAAGTGATGGGAAGGATAATAGAACCTCAAGCAAAAATAGAGAAGTTTGGAGGAGAGTTGATTTTAGGGATGCTGATATTGGACTTCTAATTTGAACTTTTTGAATTTGACCTGTGATCTAATTAAGTAATTACCTTCCTATTCCTAGGGTTTTCATGATTTCTATTGTTTGACAGTTTATTAAAGGGCCTCCAATCATCTGTTCCTAGTGCTATGATAGTTGTTGTGGGAGAGACAGAGAAGATAGTCCCTGACTGAAGAGGGTAGGCATCATAAGGTTTCCTCGAGATTCTGCGGTGGTCTCTTCCAGTCAGTTGTTGATGCCCATTCCTTTGCATTCTTCTCGTGTAACTCCTTTCCTTTTCTTTATTCCTCCCTATGATAGCAGAGAAACTTCTTGCTCTGGAAGGACAACTTTCATATATTAATATCACCATCTAGTGGTCTTTTATGATATTGTCAGTAAATCAAGCCATTTTTGTCAATAACTAATTATTGACTGCCTATTGTGTAAAAGCGCTGTTAGGTGTTGTGGGAGATATAAAGAACATATATACATATATATATATATATATATATATATATATGTATATGACTATTCCTTATCCTTAAAGATTTTAATATAGTCGGAGAGTTTAAATTATATCCATTATCAGATGATAGTCTCACATTCATGCAACTTTTGATTTGTATGTTTTGTAACTTCTTTTTTATGGCTAGGAGGGAAAAGAAATTCTGCATGCATACACACACATATATGAAGGCAATAAAGGCGAGGGGAGAGTGGAAGGAAGAGACAGAGAAACTTGGGGCTGGGGAGAAGCTATTTCTACCATTAAATCTTAAAAGGAAATCAAATGAGCCTTTTTTATTTTATGACTCATTACAATTCCTCATTCCCCTATCCTACCCTGCTTTTCACTGGTGACCAGTTTGGATTAGATGAGTCATCTCTGTAAAGGTCAAGTCATTAAGCAAATTTCAGATAACGTGGCATGCTATGACAGTTTAGCACTTATTTCCCAGTAAGTAATATAGAGAATAATTATGAAACAAAGTAAAAATGAAGAGCTCGTTTCAAGGGAAGATTTTTCAAATAAAATTTTTAGCTACCTAGATCTTGAAAAAGGATTAGAATTTAGCTTGAGAAGAACAATCAAAGGAAATTATTCCAAATAATATAATAATATAATACAATTTATAATTAAATATTAAAACAATAAGAAACTGATTGAAATACGAAAGTGGAAAAATTGTGCTGTATACTTGACTGCAGTAAAAAATATCATTTTTGGCTGAATCAGTATGTTTTGTATTATGAAAGAATTTTGGGACGAGAAGGATTTTGGTTTTTACCCTGCAGATAATGGGAAGACTTTAAAGATTTTGGGGTTGGACAATTACATTTCGTTTAAATAATCCATAAAAATTCATTAAGCAATGATTATGAGCATGACTTTATCTCAGTGCTGGGTATACAAAAATGAAAAATGAAATGGTTTCTTTTCTCAAGCAGTATGTGTCCTATCTGCAGTTTTGCAGTTCAGATAGGGCAGGTAGGAGATTAGACATTGCAATAACTAAAGAAACATGATATGGGCAAATTTATAGATATCTCTAATCCAAATGTTCAATTGACTGTTTGTACCCTACTTGTGTAGTAGAGACTTCCTATACTTATATTGGTCTTGATCAGCCACAGTAGGACACACTGTACCTTCACCCCAACATAGCGATGTCATTTTGGTCCTCTTCAAGAATGAAAGACTACAACTATAGATTTTATCATTGGAAATAATAAGTTCATATATATTTATATGTCTGTACAAAATAAGTATAAGATAATTTGGTAGGGGAGACATTTAACAACTAGGAACATATGGAAAGGCCTTATGAGAGATGTACCACTGAGTTGAATTGAACTTTGAAAGAATTTGGGGTTTTAAAGAGCAAAGACTGAACAATTAATATACTCTTTTCCATAAGGTGACAGAGGCCTAATCTAGGATGATAGCAGTGGTAATGGAAAAGAAAAATTAGAAAGTAAAAAAAAATTCATATTTCTGATTTGTTGGATTAGAAAAAAAAAGAAAAGAAAAAGATTCAATGATGATTCCAAGGCTTTGAATCTAAGAAACTAATAGAAATAGGGAAATGAAGAAAGAGGAATAAAAGGCTTATTTTTAGACATTTTTGAGTGTCTTTAGGGTATTTAAAGCTATATGGCATCTTATACTTTTGTCTCTCTGCTGTGGATCCAAAGAAATTAAGAGGTTCCCTATTTCTGCTGAAAATGATGATGTATCTTCAAAAGTAATTAACATGGAGTTCATCCAGTAATGTATTTTTAGATATTTAAGTAAATCTCTAGTAGAGGAAGGAGCCACACTGAGCAAGTCACAGAAGATTGAAACACCTCTTTACTTTGCCCTTCTTAATTTTTGTTCCCATATTTCTATAATGAGACATCCACATAAAAAGAGATTGGCATTGCTAAATAAGAAATGACAGATACTATCAAAGTTGAAGTACTTATAGAGAGATATGAATGTAGATTGCAAAAGGAGGAGATTTAAATTTATAGCTATTTTAAAATAGAGAAGTGAAGAAAGTAGCCTCAGGCTGCTGAAAGTTCTTTCTCATTTAACCTTTTCCTCCTTTTTTCACAAGTCATAATGTTGCTGAATAGTCATTCTGTGAATTGTTTTGAGAGATTTATTTTTACTGCAAATAACTTTTTTATATCGTTAAACTCAAAGTATATACTTTGGAGACTTTTTCACAATATAAAATTAACAACCATTTATGCAAATATTATATATGAAGTAAAAATCATGAAGTTCTTTTAGTATTTTAAAAGTCTTTCATATAAAAAGTAGTGCTATTTATCCTTTATCATTAGGAATGGACTTGGAGAGTCTTTTGGTTTGTTTTTAATACTGGCATTTGGTCTGCCCTGCCAGGTTTGCTCAGACTGTAGAGGGCAGAATCAGATCAAGGAAATATTGTATAGTCCAGTTTGACTGTTTTTTAAAAAGTGCAGTATTGACAAATAAGCCTACAAAAACAAGTTTGAGCCAGATTTTTGAAATACCTTGAATGTAATACTAAGAATTTTTTTTTTAAATTTGGTTCATAGTGGAGGACTGTTACTCTTTTTATGTAGAGAAGTGATATCATTATAGTTGCCCATTAGGAAGATATGAAGGATATATTGGAAAGACAAGGAGGGAGAACAGGAGGACTGAAATCAGCCAGGATCTTTAATATTGTAGTTTCCACTTATGAAATAAATACTTTTGTCTTTTTAAGAGTAACTTGGTTATAAAATCTACAATCAGGTTCTTTTTAGTATCCTTTGCAAATATAGCAGGAAAAGATTTTGTAGTCAAAATTGGGAACTTAACATTTGTGAGTCAGCGATAGAATGCTCTTATGAAAATTAAATTTTAAAAAATCCCTTGTAATAAGACAAGATAAGGCAATGTGATATTGGATGTATATGTGAATATCACTTAAGACCAAGAAATAATGCTTTTGCACAGTAATGCTCAGTTGGGTGCACATGTAACTTAACCAAATTTTCTAGGAACAATGTCCTTTTAATTGGACAGAATGGAAAGGGACTTGAGGCAAATGCTGGATTCCTCAGTGGTTGCATCTGTGTGACCCAGAATAGAGAACAGCAACCATGATTTAGGTACAATTCTCTTTGAAGGGGTCATTTCTTTGGTCTGGCAAGAAGAAGTTAACACAATTAGACTTCACATTATTCCATCATTCCTTACTAGGAGTGGTATTCTCTTGGTCACTGACTTGCTTTCTGCATCATTGGGTTGGGGACCATCCTAAAAAAAGGACACTCCAATATAAGAAGACTGGATAGTTAGCTTCAGGCTTATATTCCACCAAATACATCTTTTTTTTTAATAGTATTTTATTTTTTCCTATTTACTCTTGGAACAGTTTTTAATATCTGTTTTTAAAATTTTGAGTTCTAAATTCTCTTCCTCCTTCCCTCCTAACCCTCTTTCCTGAGACAGAAAACAGTCTAAAATAGATTATACATGTGTGATCTTGCAAAACATATTTCTATATTAGTTGTGTTGTAAAAGAAAACAGTTCTCCTCCCCCCAAAAAAGCAAAGTAATAAAAACAAACCCAAACAACATAAAAAGTTAAGTGAAAATAGTTTGCTTTGACTTGCTTTTAGACTCCATGAGTTCTTTCTCTGGAGATGGATTGTATTTTTATCATGAGTCCTTTGGAATTGTCTTGGATCATTGTATTTCTGAGGATAGCTCAGCCATTCACAATTGATCGTCACACAATATTGTGGATACTGTTTAGAGTTCTCTTGGTTCTGCTCACCTCACTTTCACTTCTTTTAAGTCCAGTTTTTCTAAAAGCAACCTACTCATCATTTCTTTTTTTTTGATCCTCCTGACTCCAGGACAAGTGTTCTATCCACTGTACCACCTAGCCACCCCCTGCTCATCGTTTCTTAAACACAGTAGTATTCCATTACAATCATATACCAGGATTTTACTTTTTAATTTAAATTGTGCAAAAAAAAATACTGAAGGAGACCATAGGACAATTTTGATTATTGTCAAGAGACCAAAGCCTTTGGATTATGTATATACTTAGGGAAAGAAGGCCTTATTGAAGTCTTTAAGGCATATTATTTATAGCATGCAACTGAGCCTGAGGAAACTGATTTTACACTGGCTTGCCTATCCTCACAGCCACAGCTAATCAAGACAACATTTTTGTGCTCACTTTCCTTTCTGTGTGAATCTAGGACTCAAAGCAACCACTGAATGTTAGCATGCTCTGAATACACTATATTAAAATGTATTGATAACTTAAACTACAAGGAATGGTATACAGGGACCTTAAGGACCACAGTGATTGCATTAATTCATCAATAAACTATATTTATTTTACATTTGTTTGGTACCTTAAGATCATCATCATCATCTTCCTCTTTTAATACCTCCTCTTTCTCATCCTCCTTTTCTTCCTCTTTTCTTCTTTTTTCTCCTCATTTTATAGTTGAAAAATCTAATGCAGACAGATTAAATGACTTGCTCAGGGTCACCATGATAATAATAATAACAATAAAAATGATCATGTCCTTCATTTTTGAAGAAGACTGTGGCATCAGGGAGATGATGCCATGACAAGCATGTGAATTGGATTTGAATGAGAGGGATGCTGTTCACCTTCACCTCCAGAGTCATCTGGGTCCATTGGCCAGATATGAATCAGGATGACTGGAGATAGCCATGGATAGAGGGCAGTCAGGGTTAAGTGACTTCTGTTAGCCAGATGTAGAAGAAAGATAACTGGATTTGGAGTTGGAAATCCTGGATTCTAATTTCTGCTCTCTGATTTATAAATGCTATAGTCATAAGCAAATCCTTTTACCTCTCTGAAGCTGTTTCATTTGTCAAATGGGTTTAATTCTTAGCATACTCTCCCTTGCCCTCACTTTCTTTCTTATCATTGGTTATCATTATCTCCTTTTGTCTCTTGTAAGCCATTGTTCCATAGTTCTCAACTCTTTTTAATATCTCCCTTTACTGCCTCTTCCTGTTACAAACATGATCAGATCTATTTTCTTTCCTTAAAAAAAAAAAGCCATCACTTTCTCTTAACCCTCTTAGCTCTTCAAACTATCATCCTTTCTGACTTTTCCTTACCTTCTAAAAGATACACTCACTGTCTCACCATTTTTTCAACTTTCTGTAGTCTTAACTTCTCTTAAGTAGCCAGTGGCCTCCTAAATCCCCAAACTACCAACTAATTCTTAGGTTTCATTCTCTGACCTTATTTTCCTTGTCATACACCATTTACTATTATCTCCTTAACTATGACTGCTTTTCTGGTTATTCCTCTGATTCTTTTCACTGCTCAGGCAACCCCTCTTTGGACTGGTTTTCTTTTCTTTTCCTCTTTTCTCTTTCAATGTGGCATTCTCTAATGTTGTCTTTTCTCCCTGTACATTTCTTTCCCATGGTAACCTTTTTCACTACTGTAATTTTTTACTCCTGTAATGTTTTCCAAATCATACCTGTATCTCCAGCCTTTCCTCAGAAGCTAATCTCATATTCCCATTGGTCTGTTGTATGTCTCAACCTACATAAGCTGCCCAAACCTCAAACTTAACAGCCATCTACAATCTGCCCAATCTTCTAACATCCTTATTTCTTGGCAATAACATTTTAGTCTACATGACTTTGATATTTAGTCATTCCTGTCAATTTCCTCTCCTTTATTCCTTAGGCAATTAGTTGTCCAGCCCCATTCAGTCTTCTTTGACTGTACCCCTCCCACTCGTCACATCCTTTTCATTTTCCTTGCCTCTTTACTTTATCTAGATCAGCCTCATAACTGATCTCCTTATTTCTAATCTTTCTTCTCCAAGCCATCTTTAGTTTTCCTCTTAAAGACATCCTTCTAATTGTAGGTCTAATCACACTAAACCTCTACAAAAATTTAAGAAAACCACTTTCATAATAGCTGTTGGTTTCCAAAATCTGATTTGAGTCTGCTGTTCCAAATTTTTGTCAACATTTTCCCCTATACATTCCAGCTAAACTTACTTTTTTGCTGTTCTTAATCTGTTTTTATTGCCTTCACACACTTTTCATGCTGTTGCGTATGGATTACAGTGGTTTTCCATCTCTTTCCCCTACCCATTAGGAAAACATATTCTTATGAGTCCCCATTTGGGAACATCTTCTGTAGAGTATTCCTTAATCTCTCCCACCTTCAAGTAACCCTTCTTTCTTTGGTTTTCTTATTCTATGATGAATTATGAAGGCATTTAACTCATCTAATTAATCTTATTTACAATCTTTCTTTTCCAAGCCATATTTTATTTTATTCTTAAAGATATCTTTCCATTTGTAGGTCTAATCACAGTTCACAAAAATTTAAGAATCTAATTAATATCATAGGTAGTTCTTTCTCATACTGATTATTAGGTTCTAGCTACATAACATCAGAGACTAATTTTTCTTTTTGAATTTTCATTGTCTCAATTTCTAATACATTGATCTTTCACATAATAGGCCTTTAATAAAATGTTTGTCGATTTGAATTGAATCTCCTTTTGTCAAAATCTTGGCAATCCTTCAAAATATCCTTTAGTTTCTGATATTTATTTGTCTCCAAGAACTTCTCATTTTTTATTTTACTCTAGAGTTTAGTTTAAAGTTTAGATTTTAAACTCCTTGCAAGTAGCAATTGTGATTGATTTTTATATTATAGTGGTGAACATTTGTTGTGGTTAGCAGCCCCTTAATAAGATATAAGGGAAATTCAGACTGGAAAGAATTTTAAGCCACAAAAATAATCAAAATGATATATCTATTAAAAACAAATTTACATTAATATTTTTAAAAATTTATTCCATGGGGGCAGCTAGGTGGTGCAGTGGAAAAAACACTGGCCCTGGAGTCAGGAGTACCTGGGTTCAAATCCCATCTCAGAGACTTAATAATTACCTAGCTGTGTGGCCTTGGGCAAGCCACTTAACCCCATTTGCCTTGCAAAAACCCAAAAAAAAATTTATTCCATGGTGTTAGAATAAAACTATCTTTTAAAAATTATACGTAATGGTAGTTCTCCTCTAGCTTTGAGGTACCTTGGGCAAGTTACTGTTTGAAATCTTCCCCTTCTTTTGATTTTGATGTTAGAAATTTAAGTGACTAGAAGAAATGTGGGGTTTGGTGTTTGGTGTGCCTGTCTATATGTGTGTATGGACTCTCAGTTTATTAGGAAGAAAGGAAAATTGCTTTAAATTGTAATGGTCTTCATTTTTAATGTAAGCCTTTTCCCCCCTGGATAGAGATACATCCTAGTAAAAACTTAAAGTTTTGGATGCTTTGACCACATGAAAAATTTTCTGTGTTTAAAGAATTTATGTACCTCTAGAATAGAGAATTTGAAAAAATTCTTCCCCTGCCTTCCCCTACCTTCCCTACTTTTCACCCCCCTCCCACCAGCAGCTGATTCAGTGCTGAAGTTAAGGTCAAGCATAAGGAAATCCTGGCCCATATTAAACTTGTGCTTTGAAAAGCAAATTAATTGCCCTTTGTGGTCTGGCTGTTTTTCTTTTTGTGACTTCCAGTCAGGTGAGGAGATGAAGTCCTTGAAATTTTTTTACCTTAACAAAGTCCCAGTTGCCTCCTACTAATTTAGCTGGTTTGGGGTGAAAAAAAGAAAGGCAACAAGGATTGGTATATATCAGGGGAAAAATGTGATTCCTGCCTTCAATGAGCTAACATTCTAATGGAGAAAAATAAGTAGAATTCAGTCTCTGAGAAATACTTTAGGGAAGAGTTAAAAACACTGAGATTAAACTAGTATTTCTATAAGTCTGATTATTTTTCCTCAGAATTTTCCTAAATTTTCATTTTCTTGTTTTTATAGTGTATATAATGACTTGTTTAATTACTACTCATTATATTTTTTGATATTTTTCCTTATAGATACCCCCCAAAATAGTGAAATAGCACTGCTTTTTTATTCATAATTTCAAAAGTTTGCCCTTCCTAGACTAGATGATTAGATATTCTAAAGGTGGGGGTGGGATGATTCCTTCTTTTACTTTTTGACTTTCCTAGTATTTTTTGCTTTTGTGTATTTCTTTGAAAACTAAATTGAGAGAAATCTTTTAAAATGTTTAAATCAAGAATAATTTTCAAAACTGTCTGATTTTTATTTCCTTTTGTTCCTTGTGTAGACATTTTGGGAAAAAAAGCTGAGTAACTTAATAGGTAATAATTACTGAACACTTCATAAATCACAGTAAAACAAGATATTTTTAGGAAGAAATGTGACAGATGAGGTCACTATGTAGACACCATGTCATTTACTAAATTTAAACTCATATTTTCCCCTAAAAGTAATAGACAAACTCATTACATTCAATGGAAAACAGCAAGAAAATGAAGCATCTGGCATCCAACTGCCTGTTTCTGACAAGGTTAAGATCACTCAGGCTAGTCATGTTCCTGTTTTGTATACTGACATGGCCTATTGCAACAGGAACTGATGAGAACTGTTGAAAATTTACAAGCCTACTGTCATTGTTATAACATGCACAGATGTAATGAGTTATACTTTTGCTGCTGTTCATGCTTAACTTCCCATTTAAATGAATTGTGTTAAACATTGTTCTTTAGTATTTTAAATGAGCAGTATGAAATATAGAAAGGTTAAAGAAACTTCTTCTAAATGACAGCAAAATTGAAAGAATATTCTCTTTAATTAATTTCAAATTCTATAAATATACTAATAAAATTAATGTATTAATATAGAATTTGAAAACTAGTAAAAATATTGGTAGCTTTTTATATTCTAAAATACTTCATTGTCATTTCTGGTAAAATCTTTCTACAAATATGTTTAAATTTTGATATGAATGTATTTAATGAAATACTATCAATTCTGATTATTTCCTGACTTAATATTCTTTTGCTAAATTAGGGTAATATACAATTAATTTTTTTATATTTGTTAGCATATATTTTTAAAATAGACTTTCAGTGATACCTCTCATTTTGAATTTATATTGTTTTACTAAAATCTTTTGCATTTATACCTTTTTTATGCAATGAATTGCATTTATGCTCATCAGTGATCATTTATTAAGCACCTACCATGTCTCAGGCACTCTGTGAAGTACATGAGGATACAAAAAGGCTCAAAAGAGGCCACAGCCCTGCCCTTATGGAGCTGACAGTCTAATGGGGGGGAGACAAACAACAAATATCTAAGCTATTTAAGGTTAAGCTATATTGGAACAGAATATATATTAGATGTAACAACACTTTCATTTAAGGTCAGCTTTACTTTAATTGCTGTATAAAAAGGTAAAGAATATCATCTGTGGTCTCTAGAAAGATCTTTTCCCAATAGATATAGAAGCATTAAATAAACTATTTCTGGATATCTTTATTGTTTAACAATTTCCTCCATTTGTCTGATGTAACTTAAAATTCTGTTCACTCTAGTCACATGATTCTTCTAACTTATTTACTTTAAAACATACTATAACTAATAACAGATGCTTAGATGCCCTGCTAAAAGTAAAGCTAAGTCTCTAACCTAAGTCCATAAATCAGCCAAATTCAGAATAAAGGTTAGATTGGACCATATGCTCTAGTAATTAAAGATATGGTTGAGTGTGTGTGTGTGTGTGTGTGTACATACGTGCACACATGTATGCACAAATACTTAATTTTACCTGATTTGATTTGTATACTTGTAATAATTTCGGGCTTTTTTTGTCATGAAATCATGAGCTAACAGTATTTAACTGTTGACCTGAAGAATTAGATAAATTTTGATTTCATTGTCTTTTTCTATTTATTTTACTAAGCAATATATATTTTCTTGAAAAGATGTTCTTATATTTTTGCATATTATGATATAATCTACTCTTATATGTAATATTTTAGGTTATGTTGATTTGAAAATGTTAATCTAATTATTTCTAGTTGATGGATCTTTCTGGTAGCTGAGACCAAATGTGTTTCACCATGAGCTTCAGTAATGCCTGTAGTTTCTTTTAAGCACTGACAGTTGTAGTTTCCTCCCCTCCCCAAATCTTCTTTATGAATGGAGTAAAGGAACCAGTCAGAGAAGATTGTATGCATGTAGTTTTCTGGAGCTGACAGAGTGGCCATCTATTAGGATTTCTAACTTCATGTAACATTTGAAATCATTCTGACCATTGGAGTGCTGTGGTGACATACATAGCCTCTTGGAAAAGTCATAGAGTTTTGGTTTGAGACTTTCTTGATACTATGCCACCCCTCTTTGCATTTCCCCATGAACCCCTTTGAGCCTTAATTTCTTCACTTGTCAATTGGAGTGATCATTCTTGCCCTGCCAGCCTCACAAAATAGTTGTGAGGAAAGTTTTATAAACAAAAGATATATGCACTTGTGAAGAACTGTTAATACTTTTATTTATTTATTATGATTTCTATGGTAAAACATCCCAGAAAAAGAATGAAAAGATATTTTTCTGATGTCTAATTTTTTGTCACTGAATGCAAATGCTATTTACTGTTCACTTTGAAATAAGTTAAGAACCTCAACTTTTGGTATGATAAATAAAATATCAAAAATAAAACTATTCTTCTTACTTTTATGTCTAATGGCAAGGTGAAGTTAGTATTTTTTTTTGTACCAGAGAAGGAAGTATTGACCATTAAGAAGGATTTTTTTTAATTTTAGGTTTTTTAATATAAAATTTTTTAAATTACAGTATTTGATGCTGTAATATCAATGAATTAGTTGTTTGCTATGTTGCTGGGATTTTTCTTTTGTTGGTTTTTTAGGAAGAGTGGTTATAAAGAAATGAAAAACAATAAATAAATGGATGGACCTTATATATAAATATCAGCAGATGCTTATAAGCTACTTTTTTTTATTTGGATAGTATAGAAAATATAATTGTCATAATATAAGACACAAACCTAGAATATTTGTCAAAAGGTACTATTTTTAAAAGTTGATGATACAATTTTTAATATCTTCTTGTCACCATGACTACTGTCTTTTCCATTCCTTTATTCCTACATATATACATATATGTATGCATGCACACACACACACACACATATATTGCAAACTTTTTTGTGTTATGTATCCTTTCTTAGTCTGGTGAAACTTGTAGAAGCCTTTTCATAGTAAGATTTTTAAGTGCAATAAAATACAAAAAATTGCCAAAAAGAATTATATTGAAATAAATTTGACAAGAAATGAAAAAAATAAGTTTATTGACTCCAGATTATGAATACCTACTTTAGAGTATCTCTTATCAAACATTGATATAGTATTTAAAATATTATATTAGTTGTCTAACTGTTTAGTTGGTTGTCTCACACAAATAAGTTTTTAGTCTTTGTGTGTATATGATAATATATGAATTGATTTGATGTTAAATATGCAAATTTGTATATAATTAGGGTCTAAGTAAAATCAAATAGATTTTTCTAAAATACAGGGGTAAGTAAAATGAATTTAATTCTATCTCTCCTTTTAGTCTTTTTTAAATTAAAATTTGCTTTTATTGTGGAAACTTGCTTTGGCTGTATATACATAGGCATTGTCTTAGCTTAGTATAAGCATTGAACTGATTTTTTTTTAAAAATTAAACTATGTCCCTTGTCTCTCCCTCTATAACTTAATTATCACTTTCTGCAAAGTTAATTTAATTTATTCCTTAAAGTGCCCTGCAACACTGGAATCTCTTTTTTCTGCTTCAATGAAGGGAATAGGCAGCATAGCAGAGATTGTGGCAGCAGTAGCTGCAAATATAAACCCTATATCAACATTGTTGTTCCACTAATCATTCTCCTTCTTGTTTTCACTGCCTAATTCCTTAAACTGATTTCTCTAACTTATACATCTTTGCTAATAAGAAGATAGATGAATTGTTGCTGTTGCCATCCTCTCTTTCAGAATTCTGGTGAAATAAACTGCTGTTTCTTTGTCTCAACCTCCTCACCTAGCTTGCTTCTCTAACTTTCTTAATGCTTGCTAAGTATCATATTCTCACACCTTGATTCTTAGTCACCACCCAAAAGCCACAAGAAAGCTAGATTTCTATCAAAATGCATTCATTGTTGATTCCAACATTCTTTGGGTTGATGATAGAATTGAGGTGAAGTGGGAGTGGTTTAATGATTACCCACCAAGATCATGTACCTCAATGATTTTACAGTTATATTCTCTATTATTAATCATTTCATTTTTTTGACACCAAAAGCTATGTTAAATTGTTTTATATTTTTAAAATAGTTATTTTATCTAGAAGGGCCATAGCTAGTAAACAAATACCAGCTATTTATGGAATAGATTAAAAGAATTTTTTGTTTCTAGCAAATTCTGACCAAACTTAATATTAGTTTTTTATCTTAATTATGAAGTATAGTTGTAAAGTATAACAAGATATTTTATTTTTTAATCTTTTATTTTCCACCAATCACATATTGAAACAACTTTTTAAAACTTTTTCTTTGAGTTCCAAATTCTGTATCTCTCTCTCTCTCTCTCTCTCTCTCTCTCTCTCTCTCTCTCTCTCTCTCTCTCTCTCTCTCCCACCCCTCCCTGAGATGTTAAGCAATCCAATATAGGTTGTACATGTTGATTCCCTGCCTCACTATCCACCCCAAGAAATTTAGATTTCTATCAAATATATTTCTATCAAAATGCATTCACCTGTGGATGCATTTCCATAGTAATCATTTTGTACCATAGAAAACTTGCACAAAAAGAACGAAAGTGAAAAACAAAAGTATGCTTCAGTCTGAATTCAGACAATATCAGTTCTTATCTAGAGACAGGGTGATACTCTTCATTATGAGTCCATTGGGATTGTCTTAGATCATTGTAATGCTGAGAAAAGCTGAATCATTCAAAATTCATTGTACATTATTACCTTACTGTGTACAACATTCTCCTAGTTCTGTGCTCTTCACAACTAAGGTTTTTCTGAAATCATCCTGCTTGTCAATTATTATAGCATAGTATTATTATATAATAATCATATACCATAGCTATTCCTCAATTGATGGGCATCCCTTTGATTTCCAATTATTAGCCACCACAAAAAGAGCTGCTATAAATATTTTTGTAAAATAGGTTCTTTTCCTATTTTATTTTTAATATCTCTTGAGATACAGAGCTAGAAGTAGTATTGTTGGATCAAAGGGTATGCACAGTTTTATATGTGTGCTAAATTGAAGATTAAAGAATGAATCCAAGGTTGTGGGACAGAGTAAGTGGGAGGATGGTGGTGCCTCAGAGAGTAATAGGGAATTTCAGAAAAAAGGAGGGTTTCTGGAAAATGAATTCTACTATGAGATACCTATACAACAATCAGTTTCAAGTGTCTGAAAAGAATTTGGAAATATGTGACTATAGCTCAACCAAGAAACTACGGCTGGATATATAGCTCTGCAAATAATTTGCATAGAAATGATCATTGAAACCATTGTAATTGTTAAATTCACCAAGGAATGTAGTATAGAATGAAAAGAGGAGTCCAAGGACAGACTTGAGCTTTATAAATTTGAAAATATCACCTATGTCTTTCTTTTTTTTTGTAATTTAATATTTATTGCTTTATTCTCATTTTGTACAATTTTTTTATACATTAATAAAATATTCTTGTTTAAGAGTAAACAAAGTACCCCCTCCCCCAAAAAATATAGGCTCACTTGAGTGATAAAGAGGAGAGAAAAAAAATTAAAATTAACAAAATAATAGTAATAATTGTAGGTATGGCCAGGTGGCGCAGTGGATGGAACACCAGCCCTGGAGCCAGGAGCATCCGAGCCCATATCTGGTCCTGTACACCCAACAATCACTCAGCTGTGTGACATGCAAGCCACCCCAACCCCACTGCCCTGCATAAACCAAAAAAAAAAAGACATAAAATAAAATAGTAATAATAGTAAGGGTGGCTGGGTGGTGGACAGAGCACTTGTGCTTGAGCCAGGAGCACCTGGGTACGAATCCAGCCTCAGACACCCAACGATCACCCTGCTATGTGGTCCCAGGCAGGCCACCCAGCCCCATTTACCCTGCACCCCCCCAATAATAATAATAATAATAATAATAATAATAATAATAATAATAAAATGTGCTTCAGTCTGTGTTCCAGCACCACCAACTCTGTCACAGGTGGATCACATTCTTTATAAGTCCATCACAAAAGTTACTTTCATATTTTTGCACCGTTGCCATTGCCGATCGCAACTCCCTCCTTTCGTAGTTCTCCACTTTCATGTACTATATTTTCTCTCTCCTTTCACTCTGACTCTGCTGTAGGGTCGCTGAGTGGCACAGCAGACAGATCCCTGGTCCTGGGGCCAAGAGGACCTGAGCCCCCATACCACCCCTTAGGCCCAGAATCCACCTGGCCCTGTGGTCCCGGACAGGCCATCCAATCCCAGTCGCTTGTAAGAAGAAAAAAAAGATGTGTTGTATCTGACCACTTTCCCCCCATGGTCCATCCTCTCCTCCATCACTCACATCCCCCCATTCCCCCTGTCCCCCCCCCTTCTTACTCCAAATGCCTATACCCCCATTTGAGTATCTATGCTGTTTTATCTCCTAGCCACCTCTGATGAGAGCAAAGGTTCCCTCATTCCCCCTTGCCTTTCCCCCTTCCATATCATTGCAATAGCTCATTGTAATAAAGAAAAATCTTATTATATGAAATATCTTGGCCTATTCCCCCTCTCCTTTTTCTTTTTCCCATTCCATTTCCTTTTTTTCTGTTGACTCCATTTTTACACCATATTTTATCTTCAAATTCAGCTTTCTCCTGTGCTTCATCTATAAAAGCTCCTTCTACCTGCTCTGATAATTGAGAAGGTTCATATTAGTATTATCAGTGTCACTTTTCTATACAGGAATACATGCAGTTCATCATCAAGTCTCTCATATTTACTCCTCCAATCTCTATGCTTCACCTGAGTCCTGCATTTGAAGATCAACTCTGGCCATTCCAACAGGAACCTTTGAAATTCCCCTGGTTCACTGAAAGTCCATCTTTTCCCCTGGAAGAGAACATTCAGTTTTGCTGGGTGGTTGATTCTCGGTTGCATTCCAAGCTCTTTTGCCTTCCGGTATATTATATTCCAAGCCCTATGAGCTTTTAATGTAGTTACTGCTAAGTCCTATGAGATCCTGACTGCAGCTCCACGGTATTTGAATTGTGTCCTTCTGGCTGATTGTAATATTTTCTCTTTGATTTGGGAGTTCTGGAACTTGGCTATAATATTCTGGGGTTGGTTTTTTGGGATGTCTTTCTCAGGGGGATCGGTGGATTCTCTCCATTTCTATTTTGTCCTCTGCTTCTAGGACATCAGGGCAATTTTCCTGTAATAATTCTTTGAAAATGATGTCAAGGCTCTTTTCCTGATCATGACTTTCAGGTATCCCAATAATTTTTAAATTATCTTTCCTAAGTCTGTTTTCCATATCAGTTGTTTTTTCAATGAGATGTTTCACATTTTCTTCTAATTTTTTATTCTTTTGGTTTTGAAGTATTGATTCCTGATTTCTGGTAAATTCATCAATGTCCCTGAGTTCTATTCTTTGTCTGAAGGATTTGTTGCCCTCAGAGAGTTTTCTTATCTCTTTTTCCATTTGGCCAGTTTTGCTTTTTAAAGCATTCTTCTCCTCTAACTTTTTGAACTGTTTTATCCATTTGACCTAATCTGGTTTTTAGAATGTTATTTTCTTCAGCATTTTTTTGAATTTCCTTGACTAAGCTGCTGACTTCATTTTCATGTTTTTCCTGCATCTCTCTCATTTCCCAGTTTTTCTTCTAACTCCCTCATTTGATTTTCAAAGTCTTTTTTGAGCTCTATCATAGCCTGAGCCCAATTTCTGTTATTCTTGGAGTCTTTAGATGCAGGAGCTTGTGCTTCCTCATCTTCAGATTGAATGTTTTGATCCTTCTTGGGCTCATTTGCAAAATATTTCTCAATGGTGTTCCTTTTGTTTCTCTGCTTGCTCATTTTCCCAGCCTTAGGCTGGTTTGGGAGTGCTTCCTGAGCTTTTGGGACACTCCCACAAGGGTCTCAGTGTGTGAGGCTCTGTCCTCCCTCCTGGTCTGTGAATGACCATAAGCGCCCCCCTCTGCCTCAGGGCTGAGGTGGGGGGGCCCCTGCTGTTCTATGGGGGGGCCTAGACTGCAATCAGGATCTGAATGTGGTCAGAGCCCCAGAGTCCTGTTCCATGGGCAGAGGACAGAAGAGCTCTGCAGTCTCTCTTCACTCCCCTCCCTCAGCTCAGTGGGCTCATGCCTGGGGGCTCCTGCTTACTGGCTCCGCCTGCTTCTGTTCCTTTATCTGGGCTGCTGTGACCATGCTGCTGGCTATGTGCCCTGAGGGCTGGGCTCCATGTGCTCGCTCTGGCAGAGGTCCCCCGCTGTTTCCCCAATTTGTGCCCGGTGCTCCCGGGGTGCAGCTCAGGAGACTCCCCTGCTGCTGTGAGCCGGGGCTCCCAGCTCCCTGGGGCACCTCCGGGAGGCTGAAGTTCTTTCGCTCAGACAGGCCACCCCTCCAGCGGGCTGCCCCTCCAACCCTGGGGAGCAGAGCCTTTCTGCTCTTTTCCAGGTTACCTTGAGTAGGAGAACTGCCTCACTGGTTTCCTCTGTGGGTTCTGTCTCTCAAAAATTTAGAGTCCTTAGTTTAGAAGTTTTATGAGAGAGCGCCCAAGGCATGATCCGCTCTTGTTGCCATCTTGGCTCTGCCCCACCCCCCACCCCCCATCTATGTCTAAGTTGATAAAAATTAAAGTAGAACACAGTTAAGTATGAGTCTCTAGGGTACTTTACAGGATGTCCTCTGACAAAATGATCTGTAATCATTAACAATATCTTCTTGACTTTGTCTGACTAATTTTATTGTCTAGTTCATACATAGTCAGTTTGGCTAGAATGGTAAGTGTGTGAAGGAGTGATGATGTGTAATAAATCTAGGAAGGGAGAAGAGATAGTAGATGATACTTTGAAAAAATGACAGGATTAAACAAAATTTATTTGAAAAAGACTTTTAAGAGACAAGGGAGATCTCTTCATGTTTATTTCCATATGAAAGAACATAGTTGATAAGCAGAAATTGAAGATAATAAAGAAAATTGAAGGAATAAATTCTCAGAGAGTTCTGGAAACAATGAGAGAAAGGACACAAATAGAGGATTAAGATTTGTCAGTATTAGAGAAAGGAGCAAAGGAAGAGAGGAGATTATTTTGAAAAGTTTTGAGAAGGGCAGAAGAAGGAGTTAAAATAGAGTAGTCTCTCTTTTCAGTGACTTAGGAAGAAAGACTGATAAGAGAGTGCTAAGCACCTTCATATCCTCAATCTCCAGTTTTTCAGCTTCATTTTCTGTTGTCTTCTCTCCCAAGAAATTGTGAACTCCTTGATAGCAAAGACTATTATATGCCTTTCTGTGAATCCCTAGAGCTTAGTATAGTGTTTGAGGTGTACGTTTATTGGTTCTTGACAGACTCTTAAAAGTAGAAATAAATATCTGTATATACCTATTACAGAGAATGTAATAGAGCACCTTATATAAAAGTGTATGTCTTAGTAAATGAGGGCCTAAGTCTTAGAAAATATAAATTTTTTAAAAATTAAGAATATAAGTAAGAATATAGAGCCTTGAATTTGGTCAGAGATCCTGGGGTCCTAGCACTAGCATTTATTACCTGTGTGACTGTGAACAAACTTAACTTTTTTGCCCCTTCTCAGTTACTTCCTCTGTTAATTTATGAGATTGGATTAGGATGAACTACAAGGTTCCTTCCAACTCTAAATCTAAAATGTATTTCATTAGTATTATCTATTACATATATTTCCTTACCCTTACCTGCTAGGGAGCTGGTCAAATAAATATAAATTTTGATTGCTGACACCTTAGATTTCTTTTTTAAGGATCATGCTTTAAGCCCAAATCACTCTGGCTCTCATTGATTGGCCATCAGTAGGTCTAAGCCCAATCCTCACTTAGTCTTTAGGTTCTCTGATGGTTCATAGTGAGTGTATATAGTATTGTTTCTGTTTTAGGTAGAAACCCTGAGGGTCTTCCCCAGATTGGTTTTCTTTGTTTGTTTTTGAACTAGGTAAAAGAGATCATTCTTTTCCTCTTTTCTTACCTAGCCTTAATCACTGAAAAGGTGCTGCTTAAGAAAAACTGAGACCTTTGAAAGACCTTAAACTGAAAAAAGGCCAAGGTCTCCCATAGCCAGGCCATATCTAGTTGTTCTGATCTATATCTTGCCAATGGACTCAGATAGCTTTGGAGGAAAGAGTGGGGCTGATAACTTTGTACAGCCCTGCCTCATTTAAATTCAATTCCCTTGTAGGTTATGACATCACCTTCCTGATGGTGGGGACACTACAACCACTAATTCATGGACTCACATTTCTCATTCTACCTACCCTGTTGTAATCCAATATACCATTTTAAAAACTTGCACATGCAACTTTATTTTATAGGTTTTAATATCTTGAGCAGATACTTTTATTAGATTTGAATATTTGCGTTTTGTCTCCCACATCATTCAGTTTTTAAAGAAATTAAAACTTGATGGACTTTTATAAAATTTCAGCAAAATGTCAGGTATTTAGTTTTAGCTGCCTAGTAAAATAACTTAAAATCAAAGAAAACACTAATAATTCCTAATGTTTTTAAAAGTATAAATTTTCTTGCCTAGGTGATGGGCTAAATAGATATTTCTTATATAGATATTTATCATGTAGAATATTTTCTACATCTTTTTAAAAATTAATTTTAAGCTTTTCTTGTTATTTTCATTTTGCATATTATTTTTTGATTCTTATAACCTTTTATTTCATTGTTATATTCTGATTAGTGATGTTCTGGAAAATATTTTGATTATTGACTGTGGGACAAAAAAGGCCTTCATTATACTTTTATGTTCAGTCTGCATTATTAACATTTTCTCCATCACTTTCTAGACAATGAACAAAACAACATATGCTGTTATTTGTAATGTTTGCAAATTCCTGAGGTATAAATGCTCAGATTGAAAATTTAATGCTCTTGAGTAGTTCTTTTGAACTGACTCTTGTCCATCCTGATGAAGTGGATTAAAATATTCAAATGTATATAAATCAAATGTATAATTTATTTAGATTTCTTAAACATTTTATACCTACTTCTTTCAATACAGAAACTCCAGCTGCATTTCAGGATAACATGAAAGAAAAAGAAACACCAACACCTGGTGAAGAGATTCATCTGGAAAGTTCAATTCCTCATACAGATTCAGGAATTGGAGAGGAGCAGATAACTAGCATCTTGAATGGAGCAGAACTAGAGACTAGCGCAGGTCCTGATGCCATGAGTGAATTATTATCTACTTTGTCTTCTGAGGTGAAAAAATCACAAGAAAGCTTAACCGAGAGTCCTAATGAAATGCTCAAACCTGCACCATCCATATCTAGTATCAGCCAAACCAAAGGCATTAATGTCAAGGAAATATTAAAGAGCCTTGTCGCTGCTCCTGTTGAAATTCCAGAATGTGGTCCTGACCCTATCCCTTACCCAGATCCTGCATTGAAGAGGGAAGCTCATTCTATTCTTCCTATGCAGTTTCATTCCTTTGACAGGTATGTACTGAGTTTATTACTCATATTGTTATAAGTAAACATATATAATTAGCTCATGATCTTCAAACAGTTTCATCATTTGTAAAGTTTTATGTTACTGTATTATTTAACTTCCACAATGGTTTAAACATGTAGAAAATATTCCACCCAGACAGTTATGTTTTAGTGTCTGCTATCACCAACATATCAATGTATGCAACATGAGACCAAAGGTATGTTTCCAAAATTTATTTTAGGATACATTTGGAGTATGATATATAAGTACTAATTAAGAAAAGTACTAATCAAAAAATTGAGCCTAGCAAATGTTTTCTGTAGATCATAAATTAGAGTACTAATGGTTGAATTCAGGCCATCAACTTGAGAAGACCAACCTGATTTATTTTAGAATTTCATAGAAAATAATTTTCTAATTAATTATTTATTTTAAATATACTTGAAAAATAAGAATATGGTGTGAAATGGATTATATTGAACTAGACAGAAGACTTAGATTTTATTCCAGACTGATTCTAATACTATTGCTTAGACAACATCCCTGGGCCCCTGCTTCCTCTCTTGTAAAAATGGACAAGGTGATATATATTTTAGTTTCTCAGGTTCATAGATTAAATGAAGGTATTAGAGTAGATAATCACCCAGACATTTAGAGGTCATATTTCAAGTTAAAATGCCCTTTTGTTAATTCATACATATAAAGAAGAAATAGTAGCTTTCTGTGATCACCTTTATCATATAATCAGCATTAATCAATAGAAAAGTTTTACTATGAAATACAAGTTTCATTGTAGAGTTAATTTTTATTTTTGCCAGATTTCTAAAACACCTATGAAGGAAAAAGAGTAGGATCAAGTTAGCTATATTAGAAAATTCTAAGGGTTGACATCACATTAAAATGCTTCAAGAATTTCCAGTTATTTTTATTTTATTTTATTCGGAAACAAAGCATACATCTTTGACTAAAGTGATGGATATGAAAGACAATATTAATTCAAAAAAGTTCAATGAGAAATTTTTATCTGAAGTAACTTTCCACTCCAATAATCTAAGAGAATATATGTATAGGGAAAAATATTTTTTAAAGTTATACTTTAAAATGCTTAATACTAAATTATTAAGTGAATGATGCTGAATGCAATGCTAAAATATTATTTTATATTTTATTTATATTTATATTTATTTACATTTAATGCTTTAAATTGGCACCTGAAGCAAATCAGTGTCATTGAAATTTTAAATTACTTTTTATTCAAAGAAATATAAACATGTTAAAGTGACTAGTTTAAAGGCGAGTTTATTTGTTTTGGTGAAAAAAAAAAGGAGTGGATAAGAGTTAATAAGATGTCATTGAAAACTGAGGAGGAATAGAAAAGCATAGCTATATGCCAATAAATATTTTTTCAAACCTATTTAAAAGCCTATTTCAAGGGAGTTAATTCTCTATTAAAATTTCATAGTAAATTACTATTTTAGCCTATTTATTGAAAACCACATTTTATATTTTTTCTATTCCCTATCATTTATTTTTAATGATTTTAGAGAAAATATTTTGCTATAATTTTTTATAAAATGTTTCATATAATATACAAATAAAAATAGAACCATAATAATTTTTAAAAATATTTTGTAAGAATAGAGTATATGTCCCTCATGGTTTCTATTGTTTCATATATTTTAAAAGATTATTTAGATGACAAGGAAATTCTCTTAATTTTTCATGACATGTTAATGTTTTTATATTAACATTGAAAATGTCATCACTTCTAATGATATATATAAAGAATACTGTACTTAAAAAAACTTCAAGAATTTTGAGAGTATTTGAGCTAGTTAAGATTTTGTTGGATAACGTGATGAATATTGAAATGAATTTAAAAATTTTTTTAAGGGAAAAATTGTCTTAGTGTCCAAATACATAATAATTCAGTGATATATCTTGTCAAAATGTTTTACATATTTCTATGACAATATGAAAAACTCATTAAATCATTATTTTTAAAGTTTTATATAATACTTATTTTCAGATTATCTATATGAGCTAATATTTTGATAAAAGGCTAACCTGGCAAGTGTTATTGAAAGTATTTTAAGAGAATCCAAACCAAATATAGTTTAAGCAGTAATATATTTCATATTTATATATATATATAAATTTGAAATATATTACTGCTTAAACTATTACTGCTTAAACTTATTCTAACTTAAAGTTATATATATATATATGTATATATAACTTTAAGTTAGAATAAGTTTACCTCCCAATTTCATCCTAAGATTAAAATTTCACAACATAATATTCCCAGTAGCACATCATTGACTTTAAAAAATCATATAACTTTTATGTTGTTCCTCACCTAGAAAATGTAGTTATTTTCTAAATTGTACAAGTAGGATTGAAGTAACAGAGCACAAAGCATTTTTTAAGTCATATTAGGAAAAGAGACTCCTGGATAGTTAATATATGCAGAAGCTGAAGTACTATCAAATGTAAATGATGAGGTGATATTGATGAAAGGAGGGGATTGAGGTCTCCGGGGGCGCTGATGAGGGATTGAACAGAAGCGGCCTTGCTCTGCACGTAACTCAAGTCTGTCGTCTTCACTGCTCAAAGCCATAATGGGAGGTGGCAGTCTGAAATGAGTTGCCACGGCAAAGAGTATTATTTTTGAAATGCTTTCACACAAATCACTAGGCCCTGCATACAACTTAGTTTCATGCTTTAATGTCATCAGGAGGCACAAATTGGTGTGTCTAATTGTTTGCCACCTGCCAGCAAAATGAGCTGCCAGCCAGCCAGACGGGTTTGATTGTCTGTCAGCCATTCAATAGATTGAGAGTGACAACATCAAAAATTTCACTTCAAACTCTGAAGCTCTGAGCAGCTTTTCAGAGACCTCTTCCCCACAAGTGCTTCTGGACAACTGCATTTTTCAATTAGATTTTAGTATATTGCTGCCTTCTGCCTCATCTGTCTTAAGGTAGCTGTAATTACATTATGAACTATATAAACAGATTTGAGACACTAGAGTCTGAAATCTAAGTTATGACATGTCTTTTGACATCAGATTGAATTCCTGGAAAATGGGATTTAAGGTGATAGATTTTAGAACCAAAGTTCTCAATTGTACTCATTTGATACAGAGAATTATAATAGAACTGACCCTGCTAATAATTCATTTTTCATTCTTATCTTCACTTGAAATATATGAAATAACTTGCCTATTCCAAGTGGATGAATCATATTTCATAATATTATTTGAAACTCCCCTTGGAAATCATTCAGGGCTTTACTTTTTTTTTAATAGTATTTTTCCAATTCTGCTGAAAAGTTTTTCCTTTTCCATATGACTAATCTCTGAGCTTGAAAGCTTCTGCATATTGTTGGTGAACTTGCTTTTGAGGGGCAAAACAAAACAAGTATTCATCCACCTACACATGATAGCCCTTCAACTATTGGAAGATAGGTAGGAGTCTTCCCTAGGATAAACAAACATTTGTACTCTCCACAGAATTTTTTCAAACCCTAGTATTTTCTTTTTTCAGTGTTTCAAAGTTTAAAAAGTAATTGTTTTTATGGAATGCTTTTTCAGATTTCATCTTCAGATTTTAAATGTTTCCAAGTTATGTGATTAGGCATTATCAAAAATTCTTATATATCTTTATTTCTGTCTCAAAATAAGCCATTAAAAATTGTATACTTATATGTTGATAAAGCACTGACGTGCCATGAGAATTTGTTAAATGAAAGACACTAAAGGTGCTAATGTCATCTAATATTGATTTATTTGATTTGTATGTATAAAGTAAATTTATTTTGAAAGTATCAAATTCTTATAAATGTGTCAATTGAAATAAATGAACAGCTTTCTTGAAAGCTTTATTCTATCAAATTACAACACTGAATCTGAGTGAAGAAACAGTTTCATCATTTGTAAAGTTTTATGTTACTGTATTATTTAATTTCCACATTGTTTTAAAAATGTATCCAACTGAGAAGTTATGTTTTAGTGTCTGTTATCACTAACATGTAGGCTATGTAGGCAACATGAGACCCAAAGATATGTTTCTAAAATTGATATTTTAGGAGACATCCTTATCTTTTAAGCTAAAATTTCAGTTGAAATTGAATGCTTTTTCTTGAACATAGTATCAAAGGAATTCAGTTGCCTATTTATTGGTTTTCATCTTTTTTTTTCCTTTTCTTGGGGTTCCCTTCAGGTTTGGAACAGAAGACAAAAAAAGCTACGTATATAAGCTCATTGCTAACATAATTAAGACAGACTCACTCTTCCACAGTTAGTTTATATTTGTTTCTTCCATTTGTTTGAATCATAGAATATTTGTTCAAGTCTAGTTTCTTTGGTTAATAGATTAAAATGTTTTATGTTTCTTTGATTTTAAAATATTTGGGTTCAAAGCCTCATGTTGTCACTGTTGTTGCTAATAATGAATGAATTATTAATAAATATATTTTTGCTTGTTAATAAATCCTGAGGTTTCTGCTTATTCACAGGTAAACTAATTTATTATGTTCACTGTTTTCTATTTTAATTATAATCTACTGCTTCTCCATCTAATCCCTTATTATAAATAAACTAGAAATTAAAAAAATATGTAGTTATTTTTAAGGTTGATATGAAATTTTTTTTCATTTTTATGACCTATATTGTCCTTTTGCTTTAATTTGGTGCTTAAAAAAATAATGCTGCTGATAACCAAATGTAATTCTGTCACTTTGAGATTTTTTAAGTGAATTGACTAGTATCTGTTAACCTAATTTGAAAATTAAAAAACCCATAAAAGATATAAACTTAAAACTAAAACTAATGTATCTATTTTAAAATATTTTACATTAATATTAGATTAAAATATAACTGGATTAAATAATTATTGCTTCCATTATCTTGTAGTCTGTCACTAAAGCAGCAGCCCCTTTATTTAAATACAGTATATTGGTGAATATTGTCTTTTAAAGTCAGTAGATATATGGCAAAATTCTAACTTCAAGTTTGATTGAAAATGATTTCATTTCATTTCTTTCCTTTTTATGTTGGCATATTGGTTGACATCTTTCTTGTGTAATTAAAACTATAATAAAGCAATAATGTATGAGTAAAGTAATGAATGTGGTGAAAAGGGGGAAATGTCTCTATCATTTAAGTAACAATGTAATACTGTTCACTTTTAGAACAATTTACTGGAAATCGAAGGTAGTATATATATCTGTTTCAGCACATTTTCATTTTACAAATGAGAAAACTTAGAACCAGTATTTATGTGATTTGTCCAGAACCAGAACTAGAACCAGAACTAGGGCAGCTAGTTAGTAGAGTGGGTAGAACACTGTCCTTGGACTCAGGAGGATGAGAGTTCGAATCCAGTCTCAGACACTTGACTCTTATTAGCTGTGTGATCTTGGGCAAGTCATTTTACCCTGGTTGCCTTACATCCAAGGCCATCTCCATTCATCTTGATTCATATCTGGCCACTGGACCCAGATGGCTCTGGAGGAGAAAGTGAGTCTCATGACTTAGCACAGCCTCTTCTCACTCAAATCCAAGTCATGTGCTTGTCATGGCATCACCTCCCAGATGTCATGGTCTTCTTCAAGACTGAAGGCCTAACATTATCCCCAAGTGATTAATTATTCTAGCCAATGCATGAAAAGAATCTACACAATAATGTATGTAACATGTGGTTATTCAGCACCTGCTTGAAGATGTCCTCAGAGGATATTTGGAGGACACCTTTAAAAAGGGCCCATTCTACTTTGACAGTTTCTAAGAGAAGTTTACTTGATATCAAGCCTAAATCAGTTATGTCGGTTAGTATAGTTTAGTGATTTGCCAGAATTTTCCTGGTTAAGTCAAGATCACTGATCTATAGTTTGAACATGCTCTTCTCTTTTCTTTTTTGAAAATCAGGACGTTTTCTCTCATCCAGTTCCATACTATTCCCATTTTCCATGGTCTTTCAAATATTACAGCCATTGTCTGTAATTGTTCTTTTAGTACTTGACAATAGTTTGTCTGAGTCTGGAAGACTTGAATTTACGAGGCAGGTGTAGCCAGCTGCAGGAAATGAAGAATAACAGTGTGACTACCACCAGATTTGTGAATACTTTAGGTTCCTCAGTAGTCAGACTACCTCTATGCTGTGTAGCTTCGATCCCCTCCTGTAGTCAGTGCCTCTGTCACTTTAGTGACAGTATGATAAGATATATGGAAGCACAACCACTGGTACCATAGAAGAAGATGTGGGAATATGGCAGTTGTTAAGACCTAGAGGAGCCTGTTTCCCTGACAGACACCCCAGTGAGACATGCAGAAGAAAGAATAATGATAAAAAGACCCCTCCCCCAAAATCTGCTCTAAACCACTCCTTCCAGTCTAGGAGTGCACCAAAAGATTGCCCGACTCTTGTGGAGGTCTGTCCAGTTTGGGTTGGTAGAAGACAATATACACATCAGCCCAGTCCCAGATTCAGAGATTGAGCCAAACCAATACCTGGCACAATATTGCATGTAGAAGGGTGACTCAAGGTCCTCATCTAGATCTATGAGAGGATCAGGTAAACAGAATTTTATCAAAATGTATGGAATATTAACATTCAGCTAGAGAAGTACTTAGAAGTACATTGTGCAAAGGCATTACTTGATTGAGAGAATTTTCTCCTAAACAAAGCACTTTTATTTTTGTATCAGGTAATTATACATTAACTTGCAGGAAGGCATCTTTAGTTAATTTTAACTTGTTTATCATCTGTGATAACCTCATCACATCTGTAGAATTAAACAAAAATCAATGGAAAAAGCCTCTTTGATATGACAGCAAATACTAATAGTATTTTATGAGAAATTTGTAAAAAGTTGTACATTTCAGAGTAGGGATTGCCAGACAGTGGTCAAACAAAAAATAAACCCAGAGATTACACACCTTGCTGTAGGGAGTTGCTAATTGGGCTGCATGGTTTCCCTGTCATTCCATAGGCTATTTTGCCTTACATTGTTTTGCTTAAGACTCTATGTAATTGCAAACAGAATTCTGTTACTCCCCATTGCTGCTTCTACCACCTTTTCCCCTTGATACCTTCAAAAGCATCTGCTAATATTTGCTCTATAATCTCAGGGTTGCCCCCTCATTCTTGCCTGAATCTCTTGGCTCTACATTAACCTTTTCATGACTTCTCTCTTATTTAAGGAGACAATTACTTCTAACAACAGGTTAATTCTTAATCTCCATGAAGGACTACCAACTTGACCTGGCAGATAGGTGCCATTCACTTCACCCATTACCTAGGTCTAAATGACAACAGAGGCAAGACAGTTCTTGAAAAAGGCAGAGCCTGTTCTTATATAGTGACTCAGGATCAAGCAAAATCTATTCACATTATTCAGTAGTATGAAAGCAGAATTTGACTGAAATACAAGCCCCTAATTCAGAAACTGAGTCTGGGAATATGAATAAGAAGGAAAAGCAAAATGAAACACGGATTACAATGAATAAATATCTTGGACTAAGAAATGTCCAAGGAATAAATATAGAAGATGAAAATAAATTCCACATAAGTCAAAACCAAATGACTATCCTGATTATAAAGATTAGAAGAATGAAACCAGACATTTAACATGGACTAGGGAATTTAAAAAACTGGCAAGGAGCATAATACCTTAGATCAGAGAATTTATAAACCTTACAAAAGATTAGAACTATCTTAAAATTGGAATGTACAAATAGGAATTTGCTCAATGTAAAGATATTAAAACAAAATCATAAGATTGAAAAAAGAAAATCCAGAATATAAAGTATCAATAAATGGCATGAAATATAAAACAGGGAGAAATAATCTATATACCATTGAACTGCTTGAGAATCATTGCCTCCCTGTCCCTGAATTGGATACTATGTTTCAAGAAATTATAAATGAAAACTGCCTAGATGTTATCACTCATATCCTAAAAGGAATCCTCACTAGAAATGTCGGAGCCAAATTGAAAAGCCTTCTAAGTCAAATAAAAAAATTCTATTGCAGACAGCCAGAAAGAAAAGGTTCTGATTCCAAGTAGCTACAGTCAGGCTCACACAAAACTTGATTGCTGCTGGAATCAAAGTATAGATGGTATAGAAAGGTCCAAAAGACAAAATTGGTTGTTCAATCTTTTTTTAGTTATATCTGACTCCTTGTAACTTTGTTTTGAGTTTTCTTGGCTAAGGTAATGAAGTGATTTCCTGTTTCTTTCTCCTAATGTTATAAATGAGAAACTGAGTCAAAAAAGGGTCAAATGTCTTGCCTAGGCTCACACAGCGAATAAATGTCCAAGGCTAGATTTAAATTTAAGATGAGTCTTCCTGGATCTAGGTCCAGCACTGTATCCATTAAACTGCCTCCTCAAAACAGTAACAACAACAAAAAAATAGAAACTTTAAACCAAACCAAAATAGAGACAAAAACAAAAACAAAAACTCTTTCTAGCAGTACTGAATATGTTTCTTCAGGGGAGTGAGGGAAGGGGGGGGGGGAGCGAAGTCTATCTTTAATGAAATATCAGATTTCTAAGCATTACTGGTGAAAAAAAACCACAATTGAGTAGAAATGCAGGAGAAACGTAAAAATATATAAATATTTGGCCAGTTAAAATGAATCGTGTGAAGTTGAACTGTTTTCTTGTTAATAAGAGTAAAGTAAAATGTTTACTCATTTATAAGGGTAAATTAATAAATGGGCTTTTAGATCCCTAAGGTGTGTGTGTGTGTGTGTGTGTGTGTGTGTGTGTGTGTGTGTGTGTTTGGTAAGGCAATGGGGTTAAGCGACTTGCTCAGGGTCACATAGCTAGGTAATTATTAAGTGCCTGGGGTCAAATTTGAACTCAGGTCCTCCTGACTCCAGGGCCGGTGCTTTATCTACTGTGCCACCTTACTGCCCTTCAGAGCCCTAAGGTTTTCAAAGGTCATTAAAAATTTTAATAAATTAGGAAGAGGGCCAGGGAATGGTTCATTCTGTTTTGATAGTCTTCAAAGAAAGTAGAAAATGAGGGACCATAGAATAGCCAAGAGTTTATTGATCTCTGGAAATGACTAAATGGAAACAGAAAGTAATCTAAATATTTTTTGCTTGAAGCATGACACCATTAGAATGGCATTGGATGTCAGGAAGACTCAAGTTCCAAATTCAGCCTCAGACCCCATTGGCTGTGTGACTCTGGGAAAAATGCTGAATGTCTGCTTTCCTCAGTTTTCTCATCTATAAAATGGGGATAATACCAATCTTAGTCTCAAATGAGGTCATTCTTACTTAGTATGTGCTATATGATTGCTTATTCCTTTTCTTCTCTCTTTATTGAAAAAAAAAATCACCTGATCACAAATCATCTTATAAAAACTCACAAAAATGCATATTATACATTGCAGTATTGATCATACTGCAATAAAAATTCTATTCAAGAAAGAGCCTTTGAAGAAAAAAATATAAGCTAATTGGAGAAAAAAAACTTAATCCTAAAGAATTGATATGTCAAAGAACAAATCATAGAAGCAATATTTTTTCAAAGAAAATTATATCAGTGAGATTATACTAAAAGTTTTAGAATATAGTTAAAGCTGAACTTAGTGGAGGAATTTATATCTGTATGTGCTTTCATCAGTAAAACTGAAAGAGAAAATTAATTTGGCATATAATTAAAAAAGCAACCTAGAAATACAACAAATAAAAACTACTCCAACTTTAAATCAACTCAGAAATATTGAAATTCAAAGAAGAGATTAATAAAATTGAAGGCAAAAAATAACTGAATGAATAAATATAACAATTATCTTTTATGTTTTGACAAAGACTAAAATCATTAACAATTCACTTATTTTAAAAGAGAGTAAAGAGTAAGGTAAAGAAAACAGAAAAGGACAAACATTTTTATAAATATTTTCTCGTTTTACTTAATTGAGGAAAACAGAATTTTTAAAAAAATGTTAAAAGATTTCTTAATGAAGTAAGAATAAATAAAAATATCAGTTTTCCCCAATCATAGGCCAGCAAAACTGTTAACTTAGATGGAATGTTTCAGTACTTATCAAAAATATAATATGCCTAGATTAGAAGTAGAAAAGAAGCAAAATTAGTAGTAAAAACAGTAACTAAACATACCATTAATGAATTTCAAGACCAGGATAGATAATGGGAGTTTCCAGTGGAACATCTTAATAACTTAACAAGATGAATTTATATTTGAGTTATATCTTCCAAAGAATAATTGAAATATCATTGAGTGGTTAGTGGGTCAATGGACAGAACATTCAATCTGGAGTCAGGAAGATATGAGTTCAGATTTGACCACAGCACTTAACTGTAACTAGAAACTTCAGCAAGTCATTTATTCACTGTTGGCCTCAATTTTCACATTTATAAAGTGAAGATAACACCTCCTGCCTCAAAGGGTTGTTGGGAGACTCCAAGTGTTAATAATTGTAAAGAATTTAGCACAATATGTGGCACATCATCAGCACTATATACATGGTTATTCTCTCCTTCTGCCCTCTTGTTCCGTGTTTTAATAATTGTAGCTAACATAAATGCACATGTGTGCGTGTGTGTGTGTGAAAGCCTATTTTATTTAGTGTTATTTAACTATTGAGTTTAGGATAAAACTTTTGTTAAAAAATTGTTAAGAAAAAAAGATCAAAATGGGGGAGAAAAGTCAGAAAGAAGAAGGAGAGAAGAACATGGATCAGTGGAGGTTTGGACAGCTAATTGCGTCATTCAGATCTTTTGCTTAGGATTAACCTTGCCTAAAAGGTAAGATAGCAGTGGAACTAACTAGTTTAGAATGAAAAGTATTATGTTTAGAATTGTCTAGAACTTAGGTCAATGTTAAAGTAACTTTTAACAGGTATATTAAAATTCATCCTTCAAAATAAAACATTAAAGAAGTAGAAAGTGTTGGGGAAATAATTTGCATCTCCCTAATTGAAAAATGATGCTAGGCCTGGATTCAAAAGAACCTGAGTTCACATTCAACCTGATACACTTACTGTGTGAGCCTTGGTCATCTATAAAATGAGCTAGAGAAGAAAATGGCAAACTATTCCAACGTCTTTGCCGAGGAAACCCATACACAGTGTGGTTCATGAAGTCATTCAGTGTCAGACAGGACTGAGTGACTGAAGAACAATTGTTGAAAACTAACAATACAAAACAATAGTAAAATGTCAAATGATGTTTAAAGATAAAAATTTTTTATCTAGTGTTTAAATGAGGAGAGCATTACTTCTCCTGACACAGGAAAGACTTCCTAAAGAATAGCAAATTATGCATAAAAGAGTGGCAATTTTGTGTGTAGTCACCTTTTTATTATTCTACTGTGATATAGAATTACTTATTTCATCTAATAAATTAAAAATAAAATAAATGAATGAATGAAAAAGACTTGGGAGAGATGTATTTTGAGCAGTGCCTTCAAGGATGGCTAGCATTTGGATAGAGAAGAGAAGGCAGAGCACAAGAGAAAATATACATTCTTATTCTTTTACCGAGACAAACTTGTTGAGGTTAAAAACATTTTTATAATTTTATTGCTTTTGACAAAAGATAAGCTTTAAAGGGAAAAAAAACACACATACAGGTATGATGAGTTACTTAGAGTAAGTTACAAAGATATTAGGAGTAAATGACTCTTGTACAATCATTATGTTACTTAGTTAATTTAACACTAATTTCCAAAGTACCTCTTAATTTGGAGTTTTGAAGTAGATATTACCAAATGAGGCAACTAAGTGGTACAGTGGATAGAGCTTGAGCTCTAATCAGATCTCAGACACTTACTAGCTGTGTTACCAAAGACATATAACTTAAATCAACCTTAGTTTCCTCATCTATAAAATGAACTGGAGAAGAAAGTAGTAAAGTACTCCAGTATCTTTACCAAGAAAACTCCTATCAGAGTCATGAAGAGTAAAACAAGACTAAAAACCACTTTAAAACAGTATCAAATAGGATTTAATATTTTATTAGATAAGCTTAGTTGTTTCTTTGTTAATTATAATAATAATATATAAGTGCCAGCTTGACTATTGGTATTAAAAATAAAATGGGAATGGTAGTGTGCTTGGCTTGGAAATGGATGGCCATGAAACATTGTTTGAACTTAGGAAAAATTAGGTGAATAATTTATGATAATCTATAGTGACAATTTTTATTTAACCTTAGTCAGCTTGGGAAAATCTGTGTCTACTCTATCTTATCAAAAAGTTTTTAATTGAAATTGTGGCCAGGCAGGCTCAATGGATAGATTGCTAATCCCAGAGTAAAGACAACCTAATTTCATATTTGGATTTAGATATTAATTGTATCAAATCATTTAACTTCCATTTCCCTCATTTTCCTCCTTTGTAAATGAGAATAATATTAATAAGTACCTTCCAAGGTTTTTTTTTAATAAAGATTAAGTAAGATAAATGCATGAAAAAGCACTGTTTAAAGAGCTTAAATCTTTTTATAAATACTATTCTTAATAGTAGTAATAATAGAGATAGTGATAGAAGTAGTAGTGAAATGATTTAATCTTCTAAAATAGAATAATAATGAAACATTCTGAATGCTCATTTATATATTGTTCATGTTTACAAAAGATTATATACATATCTATCACCTAGATGATAGCTAAAGTTCCTTGTAATTCCAATTCATTGTCACCAAATTCAGTTTAATGATGTTTAAATAGAACCTCATCTAAATAGAATATGAATCCTTGAAGGCAAGGACTATTTTATGTATTTTTGAATCCTCCAGATCCTCTAGTACCTGGCATAAGTAATAAGTTTTTGTTCATTTGTATAGTTTATATATTAAATTTTAATATTTTGAGGGATCTATCTCATCATCGTGCAAACATCTTACAATCCAGATCAGAATCCATCTAAGGTTTCCCTTTCTGGGAAGCTCACTTTATGTATCCTCTTATAGAATTTTCACAGGTGGACCATTTAATGCACAGGGACTTTCCTCTGGTTCTCTTGATAATTGGACTTGGGATAACTTTGATTTGCATTCAGGCAACATAGTTCTTCCAGATGTGGTTAGCATTTTTAATCATGAGTCTTTTGAAACTGTCTTAGGTCATTGTATTGCTTGGGAAGAGTTGTCCATCATAGTTGATCACAGTAATGTTGCTATTACTGTATATAATGTTCTCCTAGTTTTGCTTACTTAACTTATATCAGTTCTTGTGTTGCTTTCCAGATTTTTCTGAAATCCTTCTCATTTCTTATTGCCCAGTAGTATTCCATTACATTCATATACCACAACTTGTTCTGCCATTCCCTCTCAATTTCCAAGTCCTAGCTACCTCAGAAAGAGCTGCTGTAAATATTATGTACATGTGGGTCCTTACCCCTTTTTTTCATGCTCTCTTTGGTGTAAATATCTACTACTGGTAATGCTATATCAAAGGGTAGACACAATTTTATAGCTTTTTGGACATAGTTCCACATTGTTCTCCAGAATGATTGAGTCAGTCACAGCTCCATAATAGTGCATTAGTGATACAATTTTCCCGTGTCTTCTCCAACAGTTATCATTTTCCTTTTATGTCATTTTAGCCACTCTGATAAGTATAAAGTGATACCTCAGAGTTGCTTTAATGTTACTTCTCTAATCAAGAGTGATTTAGGGACTTTTTTCATATAACTATAGAAAGCTTTAATTCTTTCATCTGAAAAATACCTGTTCATATCCTCTGACCTTTTATAAATTGGGTAATGACTTGTATTCCTTTAAATTTGACTCAGATCTCTATATATTTTAAAAGTGAGGCCTTTATTCGAAAGAGTGACAGTAAAAAATTGTTTTGCAGCTTTCTGCTCTCCTGGAAGAATATTTTTCTTGAAAGACTGTTTTTTAAAAATAGGCCTCATTTCATGAAGAAGTTCAGAATATCAGAATTGCTACTTTGAAAAAAAGTGCTGGAGAAGTTAGTTGGGTCAGTGAATAGATTCCTCAATTCAGGAAGATCTGAGTACAAATTTAGCGTCAGATACTTGACCCTTACTGACTGGGTGACCCTGGGCAAGTCACTTAACTGATTGTCTTGCCAAAAATGCAAAAGCCCAAAAGAAAATTATTTCAGGATTTTCCTATTAAAAAACATTTTAATTTTAATTTTAATTCCATTCTTCTATTACATTAGTATTTATGGAATAAAACAAGCATTTTCATAATATGGTAGAATAAAAAGATGGTTGTACAAGAAACTGTAAATCTACTTTGCCCAACAATACTTATATTGTATGTATACATACAAGAAAATTTTTGTGTAATTTTTTTTACTATTCTTTTTCTACCCTTACCCAACTTCATTCAAGAAATGGCTACCATGAAGGAAGCCAGAGCAACTAAAAAAGAAAAAAAAATAAAAAAGAAATAACTGTCCTTAAACACAAATATGAATATGTATGTATGTAGATATATATGTGTGTGTATAGTTCATCCTATATATTATATTCTTCTGCTTATCAGTTCATTCTGTTTGTAGATTGTTAATTGAAGTGTTTATAATAATCAAAATGATTTATTTGCTCAAAGTTAGTTTTGCTCATTTCATTCTTCATTATTTCTCGCAAGTCTTTCCATGTTTTTCTAAAGTTACTGAGCTCCATCACAATCACATACCACAACTTGTTCAATCAGCTATATGGTTTTTCAAACAAAATCCAATTCACTCCACCTCCCCAAAGTTCAGTAGTTGTACAATTATATATTACAGCTTGGACGTCAAGTAGCCTTTTTGCTTGAATTTACTTTATATTGTTAGATCAAATTTTTGTGTGTGATTATTGATCTCACTTAGGAACTCTGCAATATACTATTGCTTGGTGCAGTTAGCATAATATGTTGTTGGAAGACTATAAAGCTTTAGGGAATTCTTTTTTTTTCATTTTTGTTTTTTTTTTTTTGTTCTATCTCTCAGTGATGACGAACTTAACTTTGGCAAAATATCAATCTTCTTGTTTTATGCTTTTCTTGATAATCCTATCCAAAATCATTAAATACAACCATCTCATTGATAATCAGTTTTATCTTTTTTAAAAACCATAGAATTATAAAGTAGTTAATATTTATTATTTTTCTGTTCTCTTAAGGTTGTGTAGTATCAGCAGATATTTTTCCATATTCCACTTCATTCAACAGATACTTGCCACATAATGTTGATGCTACATCTAAAAGACTTTTCAAATTAAGTTGTGGCATAGACAATATAATATTATTCCTATCTTTTTTTCTTTAGACATATGATTTTAGTGGCATAGGGAAGTCTCTGTGAAGAATCACCTTGATTCAGACAAGTTAAATGATTCGTTGAATCAAGATTTGAAATTTCCTTCATTATGTAATTGTTAAATAAGTTTAAGATCCTACTCATTATATGATGTCATTGCTCTTTTAAAATATATAATACAAGTTAACTGATGAAACAGTAAAAGAACAATATTACAAAAATGTCCAATGGTTTGATAGAGATATTAAATTCCATACTGTAAAAAAAAAGTTATCGGTACTGATTCAATATGTCACAAAAAGTTTCATTGCAAGTTGATCTGAGCCTTGAAAAGATTGGCAAAATTTGAATAAACAATGAATGTTAGATGAGCATGGTGGAAAGTCAGGAGACCACCCTGACATGTTGAAGAATTACATCTCTGCAAACATTTGAAATAAGATCCTACAAAAGGATAGTAACATGGGGCAGCTAGGTGGCTCAGTGGATAGAGCACCAGCCTTGGAGTCAGGAGTACCCGAGTTCAAATCCAGCCTCAGACACATAATAATTACCTAGCTGTGTGGCCTTGGGCAAGTCACTTAACCTCATTTGCCTTGCAAAAACCTAAAAAAAAAATAACATATATAAAAATTCCTTGTGCCTGTTATGATAAAGATAGTGATAATATAATAATAACTTTTATAAAAAGTTGACCATGTGTCAGGGATTGCACTAAGCACTTTATAATTGTTATTTCATTGGTTCCTGAGAGCAACTGCAGGAAGGAAGTTGCTGCCATTATCCCCATTTTGCATATGAGCAAACTGATGCAAACAGATGTTAAGTGACTTGCTCAGGGAATTACAGCTAGTAAGAGTCAAAGATCAGATTTGAACCCAGGTCTCCCTGACTTCAAATCTGGCACTCTGTCTACTTTGCCCCTTGACTTACATTCAAGGATGGTTCAACATCATAAAAATAAACAACTTGCTCATATTAAAACCAAAACTTCCTAAACCACTTGATTATATCAATAGATGCAGAAAAGATCTTTGATATAAGATAGCATTCATTCATTGTTAGTAAAAGAAACCTACACATGAGCATGGAAGAGCTATTTTAGTATAATAAAATTATATATTACAAATAAAAAACTTACATTATTTGCAATAAGGGGAAACACTAGAAGCTTTCTAGTAAATATAATCTTAAAATAAAATCATTCCCATTGCTATTGTTGTTTGACATAGTCTTAGAAATACTATCAATAGCAATAAGTTAAGAAAGAAGTTGAAACCATAACCATAGTGGAAAAAAATATAAAATGACGTCCTATTTGCTCACAACTTATTATACTTAGAAAACTCCAGTGATTAAGCAGATAATCTTACTGACATAATTGATACCTTAATAAAGATACAAAATAAATCTACAAAAAACAAACTGCGTTTTCATATTGTAATGTAAAAATTTATTAGAAAATATTCTCATACAATAACAATTTAAAATGCAAATATATCTGAGAGCTGACTACTCATACCTAATAAGAGCTATGTAAATACAATTGTAAAAAGAAATCTTTTAAAAAATACACAAATAATTTCAGGAATAATTATTGGTCTTTGTTAGATTTCATCAATATCATAAAAACTATGAAATTAAATTAATTTACAGATTTAGTGCTACTAACCTGAGAAAAGAATACTTTGTAGAAAATGAGGCCATATTTGAACTCTGGTCTTCTAGACTCCAAGAGTCCATCCCCTGTGCCACCTAGCTGCCTGCAGCCATTTCATTTTTAAAGAAATAATTAATAAATCTTTATCACAAATGTACATGTACAGCTTTTACTAGGCTGTTCGTTGCCAAGGGAAGGGGGGGAGGGAAGAGAGGATGATAGAAAAATGTGTAACCTATAAGTTTGCAAATGGATGAATGCTGAAATATTGTCATAGCCTGTAATTGGGAAAAACAAAAGAAATTATTAATTAAAAAAGAAATAATCATCATAACTATTTTCAATAGGCCACAAAATAAAGATCATTACATTGAATATATAAAAGATGCATCAAAAGCAATTGAATTTAATAATTTGAGAATATAAATAATGTTTACTGGTTGAAGAAATACCTATATTACAAATCTACTGGAAAACAGTTCAGGGGAAATTAAGTTTTAGGCCTGTCTCATGCTTTATACCACAGTAAGTTGAAAATCTACATCCTGAACACTAAAGCTTTCAATGTAAAAATAATTCAATGAGAGACTTTTACATTTCTAGTCAAGGGAGAATTATCTACTTAACAAGAACTAAAGCTGAATACAAAAGAAAAAATAGATAATGACTTATACACAAAATAAAATCCCAGCAACAAGAAAGAAGAAAACCTGTCACCTGGAAAAGACAATTTCGCATCAGTTTTCTGCTAAATGTGTGATGATATAGGCTCATAAGTATAGGTTTGGAAGAGACCTCTTCTAGATAAGCAGGATATTTCAAGTCTTAGGACATTTTTAAACTTTAATAAATTCATTAGTTTAAAATTGCACTAAAACTTAGAATATCCTGTTGATTAAATATATAAAACCAGTTATTTCACACACACACACACACACACACACATCTCCTCAGTATCTCTAGCTGCAAAAAATTCAGAAAACAAAACTTCTCAACACCAAAGACCTTGGTCCTATAAAACTCTTCAGCATTTGTAATACAAATTTTCATCATTGGAAATAGCATTAAAGAAGCAACACATTCATCTGATTTACTACTGCAACCTTTCCATATCACTTGTAACTGAAACCTTCTATGTGTCATTGTCTTCCCTTATTACAATGTGAGCCTTTTTGTGTGCATGGTTTGAATTTTTTAATAATTTTTTCTAGGTTTTGTATAGGCTGCTCTCCCCCTTTCTTTTTTACCTTTTTAAATTGTTTTTTGAATGTTATAATTTTTCTCCAGTCTTGCTTCCCTCCTCCCCACCTCTCCATAGAAGGCAGTCTGATAGTCTTTACATTGTTTCCATGCTATACATTAATCAAAATGGAATGTATTGAGAGAGAAATCATATACTTAAGGAAAAAAATAAAATATAAGAAATAGCAAAATTACATAAGTTAACTTTTTTTAATTAAAGGTAATAGTCTTTGATCTTTGTTTAAACTCCATAGTTCTTTCTTTGGATACAGATTCTCTAAAATTGTCCCTTATTATTGCATTGATGGAATGTATCAATGGAAGTCATTAAAATTGATCACCAACCCCATGTTGCTTTCATGGTGTACAGTGTTCTACTGGTTCTGCTCATCTTGCTCAGTATTAGTTCATGAAGTTCCTTCCAGGCATCTCTGAATTCCCATCTCTCCTGCTTTCTAATAGAACAATAGTGTTCCATCATATACCTATACCACAATTTATTAAGACATTCACTCAATTTCCAATTCTTTGCCACAACAAATAGAGGTTCTCTGAATATTTTTGTACTAGTGATGTTTTTACCCTTTTTTCATGATCCCTTTAGGGTATAGACCAAGTAGTAGTATTGCTGGATCAAAGGATATGCACATTTTTATTTGCACCTTGGGCATGATTCCAAATTGCTCTCCAGAAAGGTCGAATGAGTTCATAGCTCCCACAACAATGTATTAGTGTCCCAAATTTCCCACAACCCTTCCAACAATGATCATTGGCCTTTGTGGTCCTATTGGCCATTCTGAGAGGTGTGAGGTGGTACTTCAGAGATGCTTTAATTTACATTTCTCTAATCAGTAATGATTTAGAGCAATTTTTCATATGACTATGGATTGCTTTGATTTCCCCATCTGTAAATTGCTTCTGCATATCCTTTGACCATTTGTCAACTGGGGAATGGCTTTGTTTTTTTTTTTGAAAATTTGACTCAGTTCTCTGTATATTTTAGACCCGAGTCCTTTGTCAGAGATATTAGTTGTAAAAATTGTTTCCCAATTTACTACATTTCTTTTGATCTTGGTTAGAGTGGCTTTGTTTGTGCAAAAGCCTTTTAATTTAGTGTAATCAAAATTATCTAGTTTATTTTTAATGATGTTCTCCATCTCTTCCTTGGTCATAAACTGCTTCCCTTTCCATAGATCTGACAAGTAAAATTTTATTTCTTCTTTTGGTTTGCTTATAATACCGTCTTTTATATCTAAATCCTATCCCATTCCCACACTTATAGGGTATGAGATGTTGAGATGTTGATCTAATCCAAGTTTCCGCTATATTAACTTCCAATTTTCCCAACAGTTTTTTTTATGGAAGAGCATTTTTTTTAATCCCAGAAGCTGAACTCTTTGGGTTTATCAAACAGTTGATTACTGTAATTATTTCCTGCTATCTCTTTTGTACCTGAGTCTATTCCATTAATCCAACACTCTATTTCTTAGTCAATACCAGACAGTTTTAATGACTGATGCTTTATAATATAATTTTTTAGATCTGGTAGGACTAAGCCAACTTCGTTTGCACTTTTTTTCATTAAATCCCTGGATGTTCTTGATTTTTTATTTCTCCATTTGAATTTACTTACAATTTTTTTCTAGATCATTAAAGTAATCTTTTAGAAGTTTGATTAGTAAGACATTAAATAAGTAGTTTAATTTAGGTAGAATTGTCATTTTTCTTATATTAGGTCAGCCTACCCATGACCAGTCTACATTTGCCCAGTTATTTAAATCTGATTTTATTTGTGTGAGTTTTCATAAGAGTTTCTGAGTGTGCCTTGGCCTATAGACTTCTGAGTATTCTTATACTGCCTGAAGTTATTTTAAATGGGATTTCTCTTTCTAGCTCTTACTGCTGGGCTTTGTTTGTAATATATAGAAATGCGGAGGATTTATAAGGGTTTATTTTATATCCTGCAACTTTACTAAAGTTGCTAATTGTTTCTAGTACTTTTTTAGATTATTTTTTTAGAATTCTCTAAGTATATGATCATGTCATCTGCAAAGAGTGAGAGTTTTGTTTCTTCCTTCCCAATTCTAATTCCTTCAAATTCTTTTTCTTCTCTTATTGCTGAAGCCAATGTTGCTAACACAATATTGAATAGTAGTGGTGATAATGGGCATCCTTGTTTCACCCCTGATCTTATTGGGAATGCTTCTAACCTATTCCCATCACATATAATGCTATTTTATTTTTACAGATAGATACTGCTAAACATTCTAAGGAAAACCCATTTATTCCTACATTCTCTAGTGTTTTTGTAGGACTGGGTGCTATATTTTGTCAAAGGCTTTTTCAGCATCTATTCAGATAATCATATGATTTCTGTTAGGTTTGTTATTGATATAGTTTATTTTACTAGTAGTTTTCCTAATGTTGAACCAACCCTGCATTGCTGGGATAAATCCTGCTAGGTTGTAGTATATTAACCTAGTGATAACTTGCTGTAATTGCTTTGCTTAGATTTTAGTTAAGATTTTTGCATCTATATTCATTAGGGAGATAGATATATAATTTTCTTTCTCTGTTTGACTCTTCCTAGTTTAGCTATCAGCACCATATTGGTGTCATAGAAAGAGTTAGGCAGAGTTCTCTCTTCACCTATTTTTCCAGAGAGTTTATATAGAATTGGAACCAATTGTTCCTTAAATGTTTAATAGAATTCACTTGTGGATCCATCTGGCCCTGGAGATTTTTTTCTTAGGGAGTTCAATAGATCCAGGAGAGACAACATAAGAATCATTGGGCTTCCTGAAAACATTGAGGAGAAAAAAAGCCTGGACTCAGTTCTTGAGGTCAGTGGTTTTGCTGATGAGGTATTTTACATTTTTTTTTTTTGACAACGGATTCTCGTTGTCTCATGAAGTCATTAGTTTCCACAGGTTCCATTGTATTTTTTTCAGAGCAGAATTTCCATCATTTACCTTTTGCATCTCCTTTTCCAATCGCTCAATTTCATTTTTGGAGTTTTCCATTTGCCCAGTTGAGGTTTTGATAGATTATTTTCTTTTTAGCATTTGTCCAATTGTATGTTCCAAGAATTTATTTTCTTGTTGCGAGATGTTAGTTTTCTCTTGCAATTTTCTGTTTTTTTCCTTCTCTTTAAAAAAAAAATTATTACGTGTCAGAGGCCAGATTTGAACTCAGGTTCTCCTGACTCCAGGGTCGATCCTCTATCTAGTCATTGCACCACCTAGCTACCCCAATTTTCTCTTGATTTTCTTTTCCCATTTTTTCCACTCGATTTTTAAACTCCTGATTTCTTCTAGGAAGTCATTCTGAACTGGACCAATTCATATTCTCAGAAGTTCTAGATCTGAGTTAGGATCTTTGTTCTCAAGGTGGTTTTCTATGCCCCCCCCCGTTGACCTTTCTTCATTTTCCTAAGATCTTGTGTGGGGAGTGGGGCTGGTTCACAGACTTTTGGTGTTGAAAATCCTAGAGGCTTTCCTCACTGGATTTAGTAACTCCAAGTGGGCTGACCAGTAGGAGGTGCTAAAAGCTTTCTCTGGAGTGTCCTAATTTGATTTGTAACCCACTCCCAAGCCTGAAGGGAATGGAGGGTGGGGTGTAGCTGGTTACTGTTATCTTGGAACAACCTTGGCTGAGCCCAGGGCTAGATATTTAATCTTCTTATTCTATTGAGGGAGCTCCCTGCCCATGCCTGAGCTGTGAAGGTGGAGGGGCTGTTACTGTGTTTGTTCTTGAAAGAGGGCCTGTGGCCCTGATCCTCCATGCCAGATGAGCCTATCCAAGCCAAGCAGCTCCATGTCCAGCCACACCCCCAGCCCCGCTGGTGCTCCTCTTCATGCAGTCAAAGCCTCTGCAGTGGTTCTCATGTTGGTCCACAGACTTCATTCCACCACCCCTGGCTGGCTCTCTGTTCTCTGCACCTAGCTCACTCCCACTCCCCTGAGACAGACTTTGTAGATATTCTTCTCCTAGGTTCTTTTTTCTGGGTTTTGTCAAACAAATTTCTATTAAGAGAGATGATTCCTATTAGTTCCTGAGGGAAAGCCAGGAGACCTTAGCCTGGCTTCTCGCAGTCATCTTGGCCAGGAGTCTCTTTGCTTTCCCCCTTTCATCTCTCCTCTTCAAAATATTTATTCAAGATCAGTTTAATATAACCTCCTCTGTCCTCCTCAACTTTGAGCCTTCTCCCATTCTCTCAGATGTGCCTGGAACATCTTGTCTAAATTTCTCCTTTGTCTCCATATTCTTATCTCTGTATGTTCTTCTGACTCTTCCCACCCCTATGAAAATAAATATTTCTTTCAGTTCAGGGAATATTTCTCTTTCCACATTTGTATCCATAGTGCCTATGCTGTGGGACTTACCAAGTCAGTTGCTTTATAAGAACTTGAACTGCAAAATAGCTCTTGGATAACCAAATCTATTTAGGAAAATTGCTTGAAAAAACTGTTCAGAAAGAATTCATGGGGGGGAAATTATCCATTTTGTTATGGCTGGCATTATTTTTTAAGAGAAGGGAAACAAGTGTTAAAAATTACCTATGACAGTGAAACGGTCACTTAAACCATCATCATAGTTGCTTCCATGAGTACCTTTGAGATTCACAATAAATATTTAGTATTTATGCAGTAAATACAGCATTGATCTTGGAGACAGGGGGACAGGAGTTCGAATTCAGCCTTAGATACTTACTGTATAATCTTGGGCAAGTCACTTAACCCTGATTGCCTCACATCCAGGGCTTTTTCCAATTTTCCTGGATTCATATCTCTCCACTGGACCCAGATAATTCTTTAGAAGAAAGTGAGGCTATTGACTTAGCAACTTAGCAAAGTACCTTCTCTCTATCTATCTGTCCAGTTCATGTGTTTGTCCTGGCATTACCTCCCTGATATCATGGTCTTCTACAAGAATGAAGGGCAAATGTTAGCTTTTAAATAATGAATTTAGGTGGTAGTTTGATTTTAGGCTATCATTATGAACATAATGATTTCAGTTACTCCAGAAGAGCACTCAGATTAGAGTTTTCTTTTATTTGGGAATATGAAATTTAAATCTGTATAATTTTTAGAACCCTTTTTTATATTGCTCATATAATAAGCAGCATCTATTTAAATGCTTTCCCCATTCGTGATTAAGTTCAACTTAAAAGCTCAGATTTTCTTAATAGCATATTAAAGTCAAAAAGTAGTTTTTTAATTGATATTTTTTTATTTCCAATTGCACACTATGGTAATTTTTCTACATTCATCCATTTGCAAATGTATAGGTCAAAAACAGTCTAGTGAAAGTTGCAAGTGTCCTTTTGTTATTTAACTTAATACATATTAGATATTTAGTGTAAGAGGAATTAGAACTAAGAGGAAAGGGAAAAAAGTCATGAAATAGGAAGGAAAAAACATACGCTTTTAAAAAGATTCCATGATTTGTTTGTTTTTTTTCCCCTCTGACTGTAGATGGCATTGTCCACAACAGGTCCTCCAGGGTTTTCCTTGATCTCTGAACTACTCAGAGGAGCCACATCTCTTATGGCCAGTCTTCTCATAGTATTATTGTTAATTTAAATGTTCTCTTGGTTCTGCTCCCTTCCTTCAACATCAGTTCATGTAATTCTTTCCTTGCTTCTCTTAAGTCATGATTTCTTATACAACAATAGTACTCCATAACATTCCTAAACCATAGCTTGTTCAGTTATTCCTCAATTGATGAACATCCCTTCAATTTCCAATTCTATGTTGCTACAAAAAGAGCTACTGTAAATATTTTTGAACAAGTGAAATTTTTCTCATTTTTTTTATGATTTCTTTTGGATATAGGCCTAGTATTGGTATTACTGATCAAAGGATATGATCGATTTTATAGCTCTTTGGGTATATTTCCAGCTTGTTCTCCAGAATGGCTGAATCAGTTCACAACACCATCAACAATGCATTATTGTTCCAATTTTTTTTTTTTAGATTTTTCAAGGCAATGGGGTTAAGTGGCTTGCCCAAGGCCACACAGCTAGGTAATTATTAAGTGTCTGAGGTTGGATTTGAACCCAGGTACTCCTGACTCCAAGGCCAGTGCTCTATCCACTTTACCACCTAGCCACCCCATATTGTTCCAATTTTCCCCACATCCTTTCCAACATTGATCATTTTCCTTTTGTGTCAACTTAGCCAATCTGATAGGTGTGAAGTAGAACCTCATAATTCTTTTAATTTGCATTTTTTAATCAATAGTGATTCGGAATATATTTTCATATGACTATATGCAGCTTTAATTTCTTCATCTAAAAGCTGCCTGTTCATATCCTTTGGCTATTTATCATTCTGTTATCTTTCTAATCTTGGCAGCATTGGTTTTATTAGTGCAAAATCTTTTTAATTTAATATGGTCAAAACCATCCAATTTTCCATTTATAATGTTTTCTATTGCTTTTTTAGTCATACATTTCTCACCTTTCCATAGATCCTACAGATATTCTTGATCTCTGTGGTATCACCCTTTGGTGTAAATCCTGTAACCATTTTGACCTAATTTTTGTATAGTTTATGAGATGTGGAGTAGTCTATTTTTTGTCATACTGTATTCCATTTTGAAAAAATATTGGTTAAATTTGGCATATAACACTGAATTTTCATAAGACTGTAGCAACTTATAATATTAATTAAATTGGTGTTCATATTCCTGGATAATTTAGAATTTAGTCATGGATTAAAAATCAAAGTTTGCTGAGTTTGCTAATTGTCATTTATTGATTGCTAAGCTTAATATAATACAGAATGCAGAACATTTTTTTCTTTGACAATTATGCCAAAGTTTCTAAAGAACTCTGGAAAATATAACAAACTTTTATTTAAGGAATTAAAGTTTAAAATAAGTATAGAATTCAATCCAAGTATATCATGAAGGATATTAATTATTGCATTTTTTCAGAAATCTTTTTTGTTATTTTTCATTTTAATATAATTTTAAAATTTAACTCAATATGTATTAAAACAATTTTTTTAAAGATTTTATTTATTTGGAGTTTTACAATTTTCCCCCAATCGTACTTCCCTCCCTCTACCCCCCACAGAAGACAATTTTCCAGTCCTTACATTGTTTCCATGGTATACATTGATCCAAATTGAATGTGATACAAGAGAAATCATATCCTTAAGGAGGGAACAGAAAGTAAAACAGACAGCAAGATCAGATAATAAGATATCCATTTTCCCCCCCTAAATTAAAGGTAATAGTCCTTGGTCTTTGTTCAAACTCCACAGCTCTTTCTCTGAGTACAGATGGTATTCTCCATTGCAGACAGCCAGAATTCTCCCTGATTGTTGCACTGATGGAATGAACAAGTCCATCAAGATTGATCATCACCCCCATTTTGCTGTTTGGGTGTACAATGTTTTTGTGGTAAAAACAAGTTTTTTTTTTAAAAGTTTGGAGATCCATGTTTTTAACCCTTCTTCCTTCCAACCTCCTTTCCCTGAGGTAATAAGCAATTTGATATAATTTATATATGCACAATCATGTAAAGCAGTTTCATATTAGTTATTTTGTATCAGAAAAACACATTCTGCTCCTTTACTTTGCATCAATTCATATAAGTCTGAGTTTTTCTGAAATTGTCCTCTTTGTCATTTTTTTTTTGCAAGGCAAATGGGGTTAAGTGGCTTGCCCAAGGCCACACAACTAGGTAATTAAGTGTCTGAGGCTGGATTTGAACTCAGGTACTCCTGACTCCAGGGCCAGTGCTCTATCCACTGTGCCACCTAGCCGCCCCTCTGTCATTTTTTACAGCCCAGTTATATTCCATCACAATCTATATACTACAGCTTATTTAACCATTTCCCAGTTGATGGCCATTCCCTCTATTTCCAGTTTTTAGCCAACATGAAAAGATCTGCTCTAAATATTTTGTACAAATCGGTTCTTTCCCCCCTTCTTTTGATAATCTTTGAATGGTATTGCTGGATCAAAGGACATGCACAGTTGTATAGCTCTTTGGGCATTGTTCTAAATTGCTCTACAGAATGGTTTGAATTATTCACAACTCCACCTAGAATGTATTACAGTCCTAGTTTCCCCAAATCCCTTCCAACATTCATCATTTTCCTTTTTGTTTTTGCATTATTAACCAGTCTGATAGGTGTGAAGTGGTACCTCAGAGATGTTTTAATTTATATTTTTCTAATCAGTAGTGATACAGATAGCTTTGATTTTCATATCCAAAACTATTTATATCTTTTGACCACATATCAGTTGCGAAATGACTTGAATTTTTTTTATAAATTTGACTCAGTTCTTTATATATTTGAAAAATGAGGTTTTTATCAGAGATACTTGTTACATTTTTTACCTGTTTTCTGCATTTTCATTTTGGTTGCATTGGTTTTGTTTGTGTCAAATAATTTTTATTTTTATAAAATCAAATTAATCTGTTTTACATTTTGTATTGCTCTCTATTTTTTCTTTTGTTATAAATTCTTCCCTCATAGATAGATCTAACAATCTGCAAAGAATAATAGTTTTGTTTCTTCATCACCTCTTCTAATTCCTTTTTTCTTCTCTTGGTGCTATAGCTAACATTTCTAGTACAGTATTAAATAATCGAGGTGATAGTGGACATTCTTACTTCACCCCATCTTATTACAGACAATGCTTGCTAATGGTTTTAAATAAGTAATGGTTAACATTTTAGGAAAATTTTCATTTATTCTTATGTTTTCTAGGGTTTTTTTAAAAATAATGGATGAGGGGTGGCTAGGTGGCGGAGTCAGGAGTGCCTGGGTTCAAAACCGGTCTCAGACACTTAATAAATTACCTAGCTTTGTGGCCTTGGGCAAGCCACTTAACCCCATTTGCCTTGTAAAAAACTTAAGAAAAAAAAAGAATGGATGTTGTTATTTTGTCAAATATTTTTTATGCATCTATTGAGATATTCCTATGATTTCTTTTGTTTTTTAATTGATATGATTAATTATGCTGATAGTTTTCCTACTATTGGATCAACCCTGTATTGCTGTAATAAACTCCATCCAGTAATAGTGTATGATCCTTGTGATATATTGCTATAATCTCCTTACAAATACAGCACTCTTTTTCAACATTATAATATTGCCTTTTTCTTGAATAAAAGACCAATAATATGATGAAATCACCAAGTATTTTTGTTAAAGATAGCTGTGTTTTCTTAGGTACTTAAATAAATGTCTATTGATTGACTAATGTGTCAGTCATGGTGCTTAGAATGCAAAGAAGTGCAAAAGATAGTTCCTGTCTACAAGGGGTTCACAATCTAATGGGGGAGATAATATGCAAACAAGTGTCCAAACAATATATGTACAGAAATATCAATAGAAGTAAGATATTAGAATTAAGGTTTGGGGGGAAACTTCCTACAGAGGCTACTGGAGGTGATATGGGTAAACATTCTATTCCTGAGAGTCAATCTGGGAAAATGACTAGAGTTGGGAAATGGACTATCTTTTTTGAGAAACAGAAAGGAAGCTTTTGTTGAATGAAGAATGGATGGACAGCAAGAAAGATTTAATAGATATCTTATGTGTCCCAGAGGTTGCTTACTAAGTGCTTTACAAATTTTATTTCACAACAACCTGCAATGTAGGTGATTTTATCCCCATTTTATAGTTGCAGAAAGTGAGACAGAGGTTAAGCAATTTGTCCAGGATCACACAGCTCTTAAAGTCTGAGGTTGGATTTATTAGCAGATCTTCTTGTAGTCCATATTCTGTCTGTTAGGCCACTTACCTGCCTAGGAGAATATGTTTTTGGGTGTGGGGTGTAAAATGTAAGAAAAATGTAAAAGGGATTGGTTTTTCAAGGGCTTTGAATGCTAGTCAATTTTTGTTTGATTTTGAATGAGTTTAGAAGGAGGGGTGACTTGACTAGATGTATATTTTAATAAAATCACTTAGGTATTTGAGAAGAGGATCAAGTGGAATGGAGAGATCCTTGTGGCTGGGAGATACAACCAACAAACTAGAACAGAGTTAGGAAACTCTGCCCTAGGCTCTTGATTGGATGAGAGGAGAAAAGGAACTTTTTTTTGAGAATTATTGTAAAGGTGAAATCTACAGGCCTTGGTAACAGCTTGGATATGGAAAGTAAGAGTGAACAATTATGGATGACACTTAGGTTATAAGAGGAAAATGACAGATTCAGTTTTGGACATGATGAGTTTAAGATATTTGCAACATATCCATCCAGTTTGTTATGTCTGAGAAGCATTTGGACTGGAGAATGGAAATCAGGAGAGAAAATCAGGCTGATTATAGTGATTACAGTTGAAATCATGGAATATGATGAAATAGAGAGAAAAGAATTAAAGTCATGTGACACCCAGTGTCACATGAAGATCCATCAAAGGAAATTGAAAAGGAATAGTCAAATAAGTACCCGGAGAGAGTAAGTGTCCTGAAAACCTATTAAAAAAAAAAGAAGAAATTATGAAGGGGAAGAGGATCATTAACGACAGAAAAAAGGTCAAGAAGTAGGATGATGATTGAGAAAAAGCCATTAATATTTTCCTTGAAACAAAAAAAAACCTTAAAGATTTTTTTTAAAATTGTGGTTTCGCACATTATAGGAGGAGTAAATTTTATTAGGAAAATTCCTATTTTAATATTAAAATCCCTAAGAATCTGATTTTTATGGGTTGGATGAGTTTGTTTCAAAAATTTGGGAACTCCATATACTACACATATTTCTCATGGAACATATATATAATATTGCAAACCCATTTCCTTGGTTATAGCAACTTACATTCTATTAATCATACAGGTAGGTTCACAAATTTAAAAATAAACTTTTTTAATGTATTGTAATGTACACATATAGATCTTAAATCCCATACAAATTGCATCATTATTTCTTTGTAGGAGTGTTGTGGTGCCTGTGAAGAAGGCTCCTCCTGGTAGTCTGGCTGTTACCACTGTAGGAGCTGCTACTGCTGGAAGTGGCCTGCCTGCAGGCAGTACACCTAATATATTTGCTGCTACTGGAGCTACACCAAAAAGTATGATTAATACAACAGGTATTGTCCTTAAATATTTTTGTGACCCCTCATCTTTTACTTTCTGTTTTTTTCTTCTACTTTTTCTTCTTTTTTTTGATATATAAAAATAAAGACCTTGAAAGTTTCAGATTCTTGACTTTTCTGGGAGTCAAAGTTAATAGTATTGGGAGGGGAGGGGAATTTGCCTGAAGTTTTAAAATCCTTTGCTTACTATTTAACTCCATTCTTGCACTTTTCCCCTCCACTCCCATTTATCTCTCAGAATGGAAACTGCCAATTATTTTCAAGGGGAACTCTACATACTGAAAGATGTGGGGTGCAAAAGCAATCAAGAATTTGAACCTTTAAGACAATATTATATAAATGGGAAATTATATGAAGTATTTATAGTATGTTCTATCATTAATCAGCACCCTAGCCCCTTTCACTGATAGAAAATGACTTTGAGATTATATATCTATATACCTATATCCATATAAATATATAATTCGGTCCTAGTGGATGATTTCTGCTAAGTCCCATCAGGAATGCTAATATTCCCTAAAGGGCCCCTGGCAATATACCCAGAGGATATATTCCAACTTAGATTAAAAATTGATGAATATTGCATGTTAACCAGATTAGCCTTTGTCATTGAATTAATTTATCATTTGAGATTATGTTGTCCAGATTATTAGCTGCCTTTTCCAAAAAACTTTTATCACAGAAAATTCCACAGAGTGAATTTTTAAAAGCCCTACTGAAGTTAACTTTTTTTTTAATTTCCAGGAATGTTCCTGTTGATGATTAGTTCAAATAAATCCTTACCCAAATCTTTGTGATTCCCTTTTAGGTATTTATACAACGCAAGATGATCCCTGCCTTTCCTTCCCTGACTATAGTAGCCTTCTCTTCTCCAAACTGTATAGCCTTAAATTTTTCCATCTATCATCATTACTTAGAACCTTCCCATTTTGATTAATTTCATGCTTTCTGTATCTTGTTTATCATCCTACCTTTGAGTCTGACAACCATCCACAACACATTTATGGGAATAGTTAAAGGAGAAAATGCTCCTAATTTTATCAAGCTTAATTATATTCACAACAACATTGAGATTTATCTTTTGATCTGGTATAAAAGAATGATTTGCCACCAGGGAATTATCTATTTTACAAAGGTTTTTATGTGTTTATTTTAAACATTTAGTTTGTCTGAAGATTTGATTGAAAGTCTTCTTTCCCTAACTTCACTTCCTTATTCTTTTTTCCACTCTTCTCACTATAAAAAAGAGCACATTTTAATGTCATGAACTAAAATTATTTACCCCCCTCAGTATGAGCCCTTTAAAATATAACAAAATATTTAGAAAAATTATTTTATATAGTCTGTACTGCTAGTTTAATTAACAATTACGTTTCTCTGTCATCTTTATTTAGAGACAGGTCATGAAATAAATTAATTTTTTTCTTTTATGGCCCTTTTAAAAGTCAAGTCTTGATATTTTCCATAGTTCCTTTCTCTTACAAGAAATGAGTAAGAGGTTTAAGAATTGCATTGGAATAATGATTTATAGTTGGATTGGACCTTCAGGAGTATCCCATTCAATACTCTTGTTTTATAAATGAAGAGACTGAAACCTGAAAAGGATAGGTGACTTGTCCTATAGGTGGCAGTTAGATTTAAGCCCAAGGATTTTGACTCTAAATCCTGATTTTGTCCACAATATTTCTCTGATCTCCTCAGGTACATTTTCTATAGAATATCTGCTATAGTCAGCTTTTGTTATACATGTATTTAGGAATAATTTGTTCCCTGGTTTAATTGCCAGGTATGTCTTTAAAGATGTGATGATGGCGGCTAGGTGGCATAGTGGATAAAGCACCGGCCTTGGAGTCAGGAGTACCTGGGTTCAAATCTGGTCTCAGACACTTAATAATTACCTAGCTGTGTGGCCTTGGGCAAGCCACTTAACCTCGTTTGCCTTGCAAAAACCTTAAAAAAAAAAAAAAAAGATGTGATGAGAAGCAGTTTTTTTTGTTTGTTTTGGAAAATGTTATATGATTTGATATAAGAAAGGACACTAGATGTCCCTCAACTCCACTTCTATTTACTATGCTTCTAGAGTATATCATTAACTTTTCTGAAATAATAATTTGGTTATGGAAGAAAACATGTAATAACAGTGTTTTAAAATCTTAGAAAGATTTAATCAAATATGCTATAGTTTAAGCAAGTCCTCAATATGATTCTTGTGGCTACAGTGTAGAAAATATTAATCTAGAAATTTAATTTAGAAATTAAAAAATATTTTATAATATAGTAACTAAAGAAGAGAAATTTCCTATTTCAGAATTTGCATTGCTTTGAAAGTTTTTTATCAATCTCATTTTGTGCTCAAGTTTATTTTCATCTGTCGTCTTTCATTTTATGTTGAAATATATCTCATTGTAACATTTGTTTTAGTGAATCAGTTATGTAAAACAATTGAATTATTAGTACAGCAAATGCTGTTTAAATTCATAAAGAATCATAAAATGATCTAATGGTTAATTGTTTGTTTTTAAATAGTACTGTACTGTTTTGTTTAAAAATTGAGATAATTTTTTCAAAGCCAGAAATGAAAGCCATAAGACTAAGTTATTCTGTTAAATCTACAACTAACTTTACTTTTGGAACTGAAAGTAATATTGTTTTGGAAACAGGTGCAGTGGATTCAGGGTCATCTTCATCCTCCTCCTCTTCTAGTTTTGTGAATGGTGCTACTAGCAAAAACCTTCCAGCTGTACAAACTGTGGCTCCAATGCCAGAAGATTCAGCTGAAAATATGAGGTATGAAAGGCACAGGCTTCATTTATTTATTTATTTTTTTTTTTACCATTTACCTCGTCTTAGTTTAATATTGACTCTTAATTCATTTGGTCTCCCATGTTTGCCAATATGGGGTTATTTTTGATACTTTTCTTTATCATCTGGATAAACTTGACAAGTCTCATAACTTTCCAGTGCTAAAACTTCCTCATCTAGAGAATGAGGGGGATTGGACTAGCTGACCTCTAAATTTGCCATATATTTCTAGTTTTAGAATCCTCTTCACCCTTAACTCTCCTATCCAATAAATTATTTGATTAATGCCAAAATGCCTCTGGAATCTCTCTTCTCTTTCCTTGTCACCATTACTCAAGTACAGATATTCATTACAAGTCTTAATTACTGAAATCACCTCTTTACAAGTATTCTTGCTTCCATTTTTTTTGCCTTCCAAATAATGCTAGATGCCTCTACTATAATAGTTTCATTAATTAATGGATTTTTTTAAATTTAAAGATATTCATGAACTTCCTGTTGCCTCCCAAGTAAAATACAAGCTCCTTTTCCAGTATTCAAGACTACTACAATCTGTCATGATTCTGCCTTCTCACTCTTATTTCCCCCTTAATGCTTTCTAGAGCCTTTATGTGTCATTCAGATTAGATAGTTCTTTTCCTCAGGACAAGCATTTTGTTCCCTTTGCTCCTGTCTTCAAACTATTCCCAGTACCTGAAATACATTTCTCTCTTCCTCTTTGCATACTGAATCCATCCTTGGAATCTCATCTGAAATGCCATCTCCTTTAGTAAACCTTCCCACTTCTTGCCAGGAAATAATAGTTACCCCTTATCCATATATTATCTAAAATGTATTTGTCATATGACATATATCATAGCTAGAGCTCTTGTGCTTTATATCACTATTAGACTGTAAGTTCCTCAAGAGAAGGGAGTTATGTCTTATCTAAATTTTGTACTTTGTCCATTGACTAAGTACAGTACAAACAGAAGGTGAATGCTAAATGTTTATTATATTTTTGACATAAATTAAAAGTAACCTTTACACATGAACTTTATTTTCTGGATTGTTTTATTCCTAAATACTAATAACTTACCATGTTACACATTTCTATGTTGGAGAAATAGAGCCCTTTTATTTTGCTTGTCTTTTGGTACTAATGAGACAAATATAAAAGGAAGTTACCTAGATGAAGGAAAAACACTCAGATTGAACTCATAGAACATAATATTTGGTATTACAGTACAAATTTGATAGTGTTATTTATCAGCCCACATAATACTATCCTAGTAGTTTTTAATTTCCTAAATATGTCCTAGCAGGTGTATCCAACTCGTACCTGGAGGTCTGCATTCCATCAAAGTCCATTCATGTGGCATTATTACATTTTACTATTATATTCATTGGTAATATGGGTTACATTATAATTATAAATATTAAATTCAATATGAAACCCTTGACAATTTTGTTGGGCAACGTGGCCCAGAAAAGCTAAAAGGTTGGACACATGTATCAGGTGGTATATCCCATGCCAATATATAAGCACCCTAGTTAAAAAAAAGCATATTTCCCTTTGTTCCAACATTCTAAATGCCTCCCTGCTACCATGCTGTACCTGATAGGATGGACTAATTTCATTCCACATGGTTAGCAGATTCATACCAGGCAGGAAATGAGATCAATGACTCTGGTAGAACATGCTAAACTCTGAACTGAACTGAATGTATTCTGGACTCTTCCTCTCCTATTCATCTGTGTCAAATTCCCCAAATTTACCCTGGGTTCCATTATTCTCCTATGGGTTCCATAGTGGGTTCCATAGTGTTCCTATGAAAAAATGTTTCCAAAATCTTATTATAATATGATGTCATCAGTTATATTCCAAAATATTAAGGGACTGGTTTCTCCAAAATATATACAAAATTCTCATAATCTACAACAGAAAAGTAACCTAAATAAAACTTTTATACTTAAAGGAAATTTTAAGAGTTCCAAAAAACATACCATTGTTCTGACATAAAAATAATATATTTTTTGATTTAGAGAGAAATTTTTTTTTATTTTGTTTCCTTTTTTTTTTAATCAAGAAGTTTGATTTGTTTGGATTGGAAACAAGTAAATAAAAATATGTAATAGAACTGTATTCCATGATAAATAAGATGAGCAACAAATTGATCACAGTGTACTGAACAATTTTTGAATCTTTGAAAGATCATGGAGAATGGAAAGAGTTGATATGAGACTGGAGAAGGAAAAATTTCCTGATATTCAGTTAAATAAGGGATTTGTATTCTACATTGATTTCAGTTCTTATCAAAATTCTTGGGGGGAAAAAAGATTAAATTTGTTCTATTTAACATTAAGGGAAATAATTAAAAGCAGTGTGTGCGTGTGTGTGTTTGTGTGTGTGTGTGTCTGTTTGTGTGTGTGTGTAAATGGATTGCTATTGAACATATAGAAAAGTTACTTTAGTCTGAATGACTTTATTAAGAATAATCATAACAGATTATTCTTTTTATTTCTTTTTAAGTTTTTAACAACAAACTACTGCTCCTACAAAACAAGTACTGCTGCTACTACTATTACTACTAGGGGAAGCTAGGTGGCATAGTGGATAGTACCAGCCCTGGAATCAGGAGGACCTGAGTTCAAATTTGACTTCAGACACCTAATTACCTAGCTATGTGACCTTGGGCAGTCACTTAACTTTTGCCTTGCAAAAAAACAAAAAAAACTTCTACCACTTCTACTAGTTAACATTTCTTGTTAAGTTAACTGCAAACTAGTACTAGCTAACATTTATATAGTGAATTACGATTTGCAAAGCATTTTATAGATATTATCTCATTTTATCCTTACTAGTAGATCCTATTATTATTATTATCTCCATTTTACAGGTGAGGAAACAAACAGAAAAAAGGTTAACTGATTTGTCCAGAGCTACTAAGCAACTGGGGCAAAATCCAACTCAGGTCTTACTGACTCCAGAATCAGCATTTTTTCAAACTATATTGGTCTATTAAGGAAATAACATATTTCATCAAAATCTTTTACATAGTTTCATGCCATCTTTGATAAATAGATAGGTGATTAGATGGTTAGTTAGATATGGAAATGGATGAATGACTACATTAACTTAGAGGGATGTTTGTGGTAGAGTATACAAGGGAATCTTTTCTTAATCTTATGTTTCTGAACACTCAACTGTGATTTGGACATGGGTATGCATAACATATTAGTCAGATTTTCAAATTTTCAAGAAAAACTAACAGAAAAAAGTTAAGAGTCTAAAAAAGATCTTGATAGACTAGGCCATTTATCCCAATCTATTGAGATAATATTTAATAAGGAGAAATGGTAAAGTTCTATACAAGAAAGTAAAAAATCTACTTCCTTGATGTAGGATGTGAGATATAGGATGGTAGAAAAAGGATCAGATAAAAAAAGATGGGGAAACAGAGTGTTTAATGAACTAGAAACCCAATATATATATATATATAAACAGTATGATCAAGCCACTAAAAGCTAATACTAACCTAGATTGCAATAAGAAAAGCATAGTGTCTAGACTAATGGTGGGGAAGAGGGGAGAAGGATGTGTTGCCTAGCTGTAAACTGACTTGGAAAGGCCACACATCTGAATCCTCTTGAGTTTTGTGCAGCACATTTTACAGTAAACTGGAACATAGCTTGACAACAGGGACCAGGATGGGGAGAGGACTGGGGAATATGTTACATGCATATAGTTGGAAAGCATTAAGGTTATTTAGCCTGGCAAAAAAGAAGATAGTATTTGAAGAGCTGCCCGTATGGGGGGGGGGGGATTAAATTTGTTCCATTTAACCTCAGAGGAACAATTATATCTGGAGTTAGAGCACCTGGGTTAAATACTTGCTGTGCTACATTCTTGGGGGATTTGGGACAATTAACTTAATTTTTCTGGGCCTTAATTTTGTCATGTGTAAGTTGTAAGAATTGAATTATGTGATTTCTATGTTTCCTTCTAACTCTAAATATAAACCTCAGCTGCAGAAGCAAATTTAGGCTTCACATAAGAAAAAGTAGATAATGATAAGTGTTCTTGAGATGGGGAAAGTTCCACACGTACAAAAAACTTCATAACAATATTTTCCTAATAGCAAAAATATGGGGGGAAAGTATCTATGCATTAATTTGGCAATGATTGACACAAATTGTGATATGTGAATGTAATGATATATCATTGTATTATTAAAAAACAAAAATTATAAAGAATTGAGAAATTTGGGAATAACTTGTCTGAATGCATGCAAAGAAACAAGCAAGATCAAGATAAGTTTATGCAGTTAACCCCTCTAATGTAAAAAGAAAAATCAGAATTATGGTTAATGGAATGTGCAATCTTTTCTTCAGAAGATTGACAGTGAAACAGTCTTCTCACAAAGAAACTTCAGTAGAAAAATATTGAGCTATAGATGTGAAATGAGGCATATTTGTCAGACATTATATTTGTTTAACTTAAATTTGGTTTTTATTGTAAGGAAGTATTGTGTATCAATAGTTGAGAAGACACTGTTATTGGGAAATAACAGTGTTTCAAAAAGCACTAGTCAAATATTTATATTAAAAAAATTAGAATTGGGGCAGCTAGGTGGCGCAGTGGATAAAGCACTGGCCCTGGAGTCAGGAGTACCTGGGTTCAAATCCGGTCTCAGACACTTAATAATTACCTAGCTATGTGGCCTTGGGCAAGCCACTTAACCCCATTTGCCTTGCAAAAATGTAAAAGAAAAATTAGAATTGTAGAAAAGTGGAATGCATGACTTCTAGGGAATAATGGAATCACACTTCTGACAGGGAAGGTGATAATGTTAGTAGAATGGACAAACCCCTTGTCACTGGCATAGAGGAAGTTCTTGGTTAATTACAGGTTAGATTAGAAGGTGTCTGAGGTACATTCCAACAACATTGAATGTGCTGATTCTTTAATTCTCTTGATTATGTTTTTATACTTTATTGTATTTATACTTTAAATTTTTTTGATGTGTGTGTGAGAATAAAGTATATTTTCCTTAGCCAAGTTTCAGTCAAGTTTGTATCACTAAGTATGTGTTTTCTAACTGTAGGAAATTTGATTGTCTTAAAAAAATCATACTCAGTTTTGTGGTGGAATCAATAGACAATGGTAATTAAGAATTTATGATTTGTATACAAATATACACTTATAAATATGTACATTCTCATGTATGTGTAAAAATACATTGGTATATCTCTTTACATCCCTTTGTATTTTATATTATGTAGACAACTATTTGGCACAATGTAAAACGTAAGAGTATTGGCACGCAAATTTTTATAAGTACTGCATGACTTCACACATTAGCAGTTTGTACTTGTTTTAAAGCAAAATATGATCATGGCAATCATTACTGTAAAGTTTTTTTAAATGAAGATGCCCAAACTTTATAATGAAGAGCCATAAGCATCAAGTACAAAGTACATCATAATTTTTTTATTTGACTAAAAGGATAATAACAAGGCTCTAAATTTTCATGTTTATTGTCAAACATCTGAATTTGTATTTAGATTTTTGCTATAAATAAACCTCTATATTTTTGTTAACTGTATATGGCAAAGAATAGCATTACTCAGTTCTGTTTTTGGAAATGAATTTATTATTTAAAATCAATTATACGGGTGGCTAGGTGGCGTAGTAGATAGAGCACCAGCCCTGGAGTCAGGAGTACCTGAGTTCAAATCCAGCCTCAGACACTTAATAATTACCTAGTTGTGTGGCCTTGGGCAAGCCACTTGACTTTTGCCTTGCAAAAAAAACTAAAACTGAAATAAAATAAAAAAATAAAATCAATTATAACTTTAAATTTGAGTCTATAATTAGCATTTTTATTTTTGCTGCCAACATTATGCTTTCAAAAATCCTCCTACTCTGGGGCAGGTAGGTGGCATAGTGGATAAAGCACTGGCCCTGGAGTCAGTAGTACCTGGGTTCAAATCCAGTCTCAGACACTTAATAATTACCTAGCTGTGTGGCCTTGGGCAAGCCACTTAACCCCCTTTTGCCTTGCAAAAACTCTAAAAACAAAATCCTCCTACTCTGATCAAAAAATTTTCTTTCAGACATTTACTCAGTCAAATGTGTCTCTAATCTCTTTCATTTGGAAAGTCTTACAGACATTTAACCTGCCTATTCTATATGACTTGTTTTGTTTTTTAGTTTTTTTGCAAGGCAATGGGGTTATGCCCAAAGTCACACAGCTAAGTAATTATTAAGTATCTGAAACCAGATTTGAATCCGGTCCTCCTATCCACTGCAGCACCTAGCTGCCCTTTCTGTATGCTTCTTGTCTAAGTCTTAATGTAAATTATCTACAGGGATTCCACCCACCATCCTGGGTACTTTTCTTCAGTTTCTCCTGATTTTGTAAGAATAACAATGAAACACTGTCTGTCTTTTCCACATGTTATCTTTCCCTCTTGACATGTGACTCACCCATGGTGCTCTATCCACTGTGCCACCTAGCTGCCCTCTAAATATATTTTTATATATAAATATACACAGTAAAAAAATAATTCAGCAATTCTCAAGCATATTAAAGCAATGCTTTAAATTTTCTCAGGTTGAAATTAGAGAATTATAAATTTTCCAGGTTATTTGCCAGTTGAGATCTCTCTCTAAGAGCCTAAAATATTAACTGACTCTTCTCTAATTACTACCTTTCAAAGTATATGAAAAAAAAATTAGACAAAAATAATTTAAGCCTTTTTGATGCTCCATCTATTTAACATTAATGATTGTTAGAAATTTTATCTCACTTTTTAATTTTTGCTATTACAATTTCTGAGATCATTATGGTTTATGTGTTTATTTTTTACATGACATTTTGCTGTACGGTATTTTAGAAGTCCCACCTAAATTTCAGCCTAGTAATATTTGTAGAGTTTCATTTGATATGTTAATTGGAAATTGAGTTTTTCCTCTTCAGTCTTCTCTTCCTTAGATCCATTTACATTTTAGTTTCTTTCTATTTCTGCAAAACAAGCAATTACTAATTCCCAAACATGCACTCCAGGAAGCTTTTACAGTTATCTGGGGACATCCCCAGAGATGCATTAAATTCAATAAAACCTAGAACATGTTTATTTGGAATTCAACACACCATATAAAGGCAGTAAACTTCCTCTTGAGCAAAGAAGGATAGTATTTAGTTTCCATTTTTTAATTTCCTGGTAGCCTTATCTGATTTCTTAGAGCATACATGACATTTAAAGGTTTTTTTGTTGTTTAGTAAATCCATTCAAAAGACATGAAGGAAAAATAAACGTCACATTTTGATTTTAAATGTTGAATTGAATAAAATGAATGCATTTTATTAGCATTTTTTGATGCTGTTTAGTGACTACTGCTCAAAAGGTTGTATTAACTTGGAAATGCTCTCACAAATTCTGAAATTGTGTTAACACAATACCAGGCCTTTTGATAATTAAATTAATCCTGTGTAAGTGGTCAATTCAATGGGGGGGCATTGGGGGAGGGCAGGCAATTAGTATTTTATTGACCAAGATCCAAGTTCGTCATTTTTATTTTCAATAGATTATTTTACTATATGGCCTTTTGTATAATTGGTATCTTAACTTTATTTTTCCCTCTTTGTTTATTTGAACGTTTCATTTTACCTTAGTTTCTTTAATATGCAGTTAATACTTAACATGCAGTGATTGAATTATATATTCTTAATGGTTATAAAGTATAATTATTAAAACATAACATTTTATAAATTAATGTTACATACTGTATTTCCTTATATATAAGACACACCTTAATTTTGAAGCCTGAAATTTGAAAAAAAAATTGTATTACATAAAGTTATTGAACTCTTTTATTCGTCATAAAATTCATCCAACTCCTCATCATCAGAACTCCCATTCATTAGCTCATCCTCATCTGTATTTGATGATGAATCTCTGTCTTAGGAGAGGTTCTGACCTGCCTGAGCTCTGGTCTGTGGTTGACCACAAGTTCTCCCTGGGCAAGTCTGGTGCGTGGACGCATGCTTAGTCAATTCTGTTTCATGAACCTGAAGCACCAGTTGTGTCCTTTGAAATCAGTCACTTTTTCATCAGCAATTCTTCTGGCCTTCTGCTGAAGCATCTTGGTGGACACAGGAACTTCACTGGCCTTTGCTCTTTAACCCATCTATTCAGTCCCCTCTCTAACTCGAGTCACTTGGCTGACTTGCCTCTCATGGCCTTCTTTTGCCAGGGCATTTTCAGGTGGGTTTCTTCTTCCTCTAACTAGTCTCAGATTGTTTTATCACTTGGAGGACCACCAGACTGAGGTTCAGCAGCACGATTTTTATTCATTTTTGCAAACTGGATCACTTTGAACTTGAATTCAGCACTGGACGATGAGCTATTTCTGGGCAAATGTGGCAAAATGTAACCTGATATATACTGGCAAAAAATGCGAAATAATGCGAGTGCAAAGACAGCATGAACAAAAAAGGCAGGAAATTCAAGTAAAAAAATCTGTAATTACTGTATAAGACGCTTACAGTTTTTAGATCCCAAATTTTTTGGAAAAGGATGTGTCTTGTCCATGGGAAAATATGGTAATTGGTTAATAGTAATAACATTTCTCAAATAGCTCTTTTGGATATATATATATATATATATATATATATGAGTTAGAAATTGCTCATTCTACTTTACTGGATTTCATTAGTTTTACCAATTTTTTTTCCATAACTAAAAGCTTTAGTGTGATTCAGTGAACAAAATTCTTGATTTAGATCTGAAGATCAGAATTTAATTTTATTGTTTCCCACCTGTATAAATTTTAAGTTACTTAACCTCTCTGACCTCAGTTTTTTCTCTGTAAAATTAAGGGATTGGAGAAGATGACTGCTAAGGTTCCTTTCAACTCTAAATTATGTATACTCCTGTGATACTCCTCTGTCCACAGTCCTTATAACCAGTTTAAAATCTCCTAAAAGTGATTAACTGTTAATATGTTTTGGACAAAGTGACCTCTGAACTTATTTCCATTTATGAGATTCTATGATTCTAAATTGTTGTTTGTTTGTTTTTTACAAATAAAGATGCAGTAACTATTTCCTAACCCACTGCAACAATATTCCTTCATTATTTCTACTCTAAGTCAGTTACATTTATTGTTTATACAGAGTTTCAATAGTTATAGTGAAAACATTAGGAGTAATACAAGGTAACTGCATTCAATAGAAGCATTCTCTCAAACCATTGTGGCACCAAATTAAATTTAAATCATTGCATCATGGCTTTGTTGTGGCTTCTACCAAAGAAGTATTTTGCTAAGCACTTTGTAGAATTGCTCCAGATTAACTTTTAATAGACCAAAAAAGAAGTATCCTTAATTTTATGAATAGATAAAATCATAAGGGAGTTTATTAGAACTTGAACCCATATTTTTACTCCTCAAGAGAAGTTGTAAATTAAAAATAGATAAATTTGCAATACGGTTTCATGCATTCTGTATTCTCTAAATATATATATATATATATATACATACACATATCTAGCTATCTATCCATTTATCCATCCATCTATAATATAAGATCAGGAAGAGAGAGTTTATAGTAAATGTCCTGAGTTTTCTGTAAAGTTTGAGATAAACTTTTCATCTGAGAAGGTTCAGGGAATGGAACCCAAGAGAGATTTGAGGAGGAATGAAAAAATTTGGAAGAGCTCCTATGGAGAGTGGGATAGTAAATTGATAAGGAATTTACAATAATATTGCCTATGAGTAGTGAAGATTAGGTTGAGCTTATATAATACAAATTTGTTTATATATATATATATATATATATATATATATATATATATATATATATATATATATATATATGATAACATGGTCCTCTTTGACTAAAAAAAAACTTAATCTGTTTCCTCTTCATCTTTCTGTATTTGTTAGCTTATTCTAAGCTTCAGAAATGCCTAGACAGTTAACCTTAGACAGAACATGATTGATTTGGAGTTAGAAAGGACCACAGAGCCTATTTAGTCCAACTCCCTCATTTTGTGGATAAGAAAATGGAAGTCCAGGAAGGTTAGTTGAGTGACTTACATAAGGTAATAATACTGTTATCCATATCAGTGGCAGAACTCCAGAGCCAGTCATTTTCTTATTAAAATTCCTAGGGAGCAGGACTGTTCATTTTTGTCTCTTTAATCTCAGTGCCTTGCATAATATCCTGGCTCAGGATAGATATTTAATAAATGTGAATGCTTTCTCTCTTTACTTCTCTTAAATCTAGTATATTTCCTTCCTGGGAGCTTTAATCTCTCTCTCCTTCTCTAATACATCATCCCTTTTTGTCCTCATTGTCATTCTTTCATAGATGACTTTAGAGTGAATGAATAAATGACATGAATGGAGCAGGAAATCATTTATTAAGTCCTTACTATTTTTCAGCTACTGTGCTAAACCATGGGTTTAAGCAAATACAAAAGCTTGCCATTCCCTGCCCTCAAGCTTCTATTCTAATGAGAAAAGCAATACATATAGTATTGGTATATATTGGTGGTATGGGGACACAAGGATGGTGATATAATACACAGAACAATTTGTTGAAATGCCCTTTCCAGAAGCAATTTGCTTCTGGAAAAGTTTATTTTTATTGCTATGCCTAAATAGAGAAAATTTAAGGGTGATATGTGTGTTATACCTCCCCATCCCCACACTCCCCAATCTTCTTCTTTGATTTTATTCCTGTTTTTTTAAATTTTAGTGGAAGACATCATACAATCATGTCATCCCTGATCAATACAAATTCATCTACAATAAATAAAGCTAAACCTTCACTGATGCATAACACTATTTTTCTTCCCTCATAGACTCTCAGTTATATTTTCCAGAGGTGCTGACCTCTTCTTTTCCTTTTTGGTCATGATGGCCAATCTCATAAGTATGAGATGGTGCCTCTCAGAGCTGTTTTAATTTGTATTTCTCTAATCTGTGTGATTTAGAGCACTTTTGCATAAGATTGTAGGTAATTTGATTTCTTCTATTAAACTGCCTGTTCATATCCTTTGACCATTTATCAGTTGGGAAATGACTCATGGTCTTATAAATTTGATTCAGTTCTCTACGTATTTGAAAATGGTGTAAATTTTTCCTCCCAGATTTCTGCATTCCTTTTAAATTGTGAGCACTTTAGTTTTAGGATTAATCAAAATTATGGACAGGACAATTAGACACTGTCATAGTTCTGTCCGTAAACTATGGTGACTAGCAGTCCAGTGGCGTCATTCCCACAACTCATCAGAGAACTTCTGGAAAGCCAAAATCTTTGATTTCCCGGGGTACATATGATTGCAGGCTTGAGAGGAAAAAGTCATGCTGACAATTAGACCATTGAGAGTCAGGCTTGGATGTTCCTTGTTGTCACAGCCTGGTGTGGCTGGAGTGTCATGGTGCCTTGCTGATATGGGAAGAAAACCACAATCCAAATTGTAGAAGTCCATTAAGACATCACCAGAAGTCCTGTTTCCTTTCACTTTAGAGCATGGGATGAGACAGTTCTGGAAAGACTCTCCTCACTCTAATAAACACAATGTGTAGCATTTGGAGTTAGAAAGGACCACAGAGCCTATTTAGTCCAACTCCCTCATTTTGTGGATAAGAAAATGGAAGTACAGGAAGGTTAGTTGAGTGACTTACATAAGGTAATAATACTGTTATCCATATCAGTGGCAGAACTCCAGAGACAGTGTGCTCTTTCCACTTTTACACACTGTCTCCACTTTCTCTCCCAATTGTTTTGGGGATCAAATGAGATGGTGCACATAAAGTGTTTTGCAAATTTTGAAGCACTATTATGTTTTCAGTTATCATTGTAACATTATGATTGTAATAACCTTGAATTGATAGAACACTATCCATTGAATAATTGATAGAATTTGGAGACCAAAAGATTAAGTATTAAATTTCACATGAGATACTTCATAGCTGGGTAACCCAGACCAAGGTATTTATTTATATTTTTCCATCTATAAAATGGGATAATAACAGGACACACATCACAAGGTCGTTTTGATGTTCGTATCATGTGAGGTAATATATATAGGAAAGCATTTTATAAATCATGAATACCTTTATAAAATTCAGCCATTATCTTCATCATCATCATCATCATCACTGTATCTATCTTCCTTTATTCTCGTCACTGAGGAAAATTTTAAATAATTATATTGAAATTTTAAATATCTTGAGCTTCCCTATGATTTTGCTGCAGTATGTTGCATTGCTGGAAAATCTGAGACTCTACTACTTTTTAACTACTTTAAGAATTCCTACTTGGGGATAGTGGAATACAATTTCAGTAAAGAGATTGTTTTAACCATATAACCCTAAGTTTGCTGCCATTCCACATTCAGGACAGTAATCCTGACACCCCTATAATTGTGCCTTTAATCCCTTTCCCATCTTCTTTCATAGCTCACACTATTCATCATTCTCTCTGTCTCATCTTCATTCCCTCCCCATATACTAATTCTTTATCTGTTAACTATGAATATTGCCAGGATAAAATTATTTTTTCCCTTTAATCTTGCCATCCTCTCAAGTTATCCATTGTCTTCTCCCTTTGACACTTGCTTCCTCTCTAAAATGTTACCATTGATCTCAGTGACTTTCTTTAGTTCTTGTTCTCCTTGATTTCTCTTTAACTATTAACACTGCTGAATACCTGGTATCCTTATGGATTCTCTTTTCTCCTTTGCCTTTTATGAAATTAGGGGAGTTAGGTGGCACAGGGGATAGAACACTGGCCTTGGAATCTGGAGGATTGAAGTTCGAATCCAGTCTCAGACACTTGACTCTTAGTATGACCTTTGCCAAATCACTTTACACAGATTGACTCACATCCAAGGTCATCTCCAGTCATCCTGATTCATATCTAGTCCCTGGACCTAGCTGACTCTGAAGGAGAAAATGAGACTGGTGACATAGCACAGCACCCCCCTCTCTGAAATCCAGTTTGTATGGTTATTATGGCATCACCTCCTGATATCATGGTCTTCTTCAAGAACAAAGGACAAACATCATTTATGACACTATTTCCCTCTACTTATACTTAATGTCTGTGACTGTTCCTTTTTATTCTGCTTTTCTGATTCATCATCAGTTGACTACTGTCAGTTAAGTTGTTAATCTATTAAGTTGTAACAACTCTATGGGTCATACTGCTATTCTCTTTCTTCTTTTTAAATAATAATTTCAGCAGTTCTCCTGGGTTTCATCATTATCTCTTTGCAGATGATTCTAAAATTTACTTAATCAGGTCATATCACTGCCCTCAATTCCAGGCCTATGTCAATAGTTGTCTGCTCTATGCTTCTACTTGGATATCCCTTTGAAATCACAAATTTATTATGTCTAAAACCAGGAAATTCACCTTCAAAATTATTAATCTTACTAATTTCCTCACTTCTATTAAGAGCCTCACCAAATAATTTGTCACCTCATATCTTATCAGATTGGCTAACATGACAGGAAAGAAAAATTATAAATGTTGGAAGGGATGTGGAAAAATAGACATTAGTGAATTGTTGTTGGAATTGTGAACTGAACCAGCCTTTCTGAAGACTAATTTGAAATGATGCCCAAATGAACTATAAAGTTGTGCATACTCTGGCCCAGTAATATTACCACTAGAAAGAGATGAAAGAAAAGGGAAACAAAAATATTTATAACAGCTCATTTTGTGATAGTGATGAATTGGAAGTTGAGGGGATGCCCATCAATTTGGATATAACTGAACAAGTTATAGTATATGATTGTAATGGGATACCATTGTCTTCCAAGAAATAAGTGGAATGGTTTCTTAAAAATTTACATGAACTAATGCAAAGTGAAATGAGCAATACCAGGAGATTATTGTATACAGTAATAGCAATATTTTACATTGCTCAACTCTGAATGACATCTCTTTTCAGAAATATAACGATCCAAGATAATTCTAAAGTACTTATGATGAAAAAAATGCTATCCACCTCCAGTGAAAGAACTGATGGAGTTTGAATGCATATTGAAGCATACTTTTTTCATGCTTCTTTTTCCTTTTGCAATATGGATAATTTGAAAATGTTTTTGCATGACTTCATATGTATAAATGAATATCTTATTGCTTGCCTTTTTAATGGGTGGGTGGCAGAAAGGTTGAAGGGAGAGAGAGAGAGAATTTGGAATTTAATTTTTTATAATGAACATTAAAAATATGCACATAAAAAACTAAAGAAATTTTTAAAAATAGCTCCACCATTTTACCTACCTATTTTTAATCTTGAAATCTTCATTCAGTTTTCTTTCTCCCTCTCTTATTTCCCTCTTTTCCAATTAGCTGACAACTTAGGTTGATTCTATTTCCACATTTTCCATTAATCTCCTTCTCTTTGCTCACATAGTTACTACCCTCTCATCTCTATATGGACAATTTTAATTTTGTCTTTACCCTTTGTAATACTTCATATAAGAGTCAGAGTAATTTTTTAAGTCATAGTTCTAACTATATCACTTTTTTTTTTGCCCAGAATATCCTTTGGATGTTTTCACCTTTGGATTATAAAGTTCCATTCTAGACTGCAAGTAGACCTAGTTAGGTAGACCACAAAATGCATAAGAGGGAGTAATTTTAAAATAAGCTAGAAAATCTAGGTTTCAAATTTATAAAGTTTTTTAATGCCAGATGATTTTGTAATTTATCCTTGAGGAATTAGGGAGCCATTGATGCTACTTAAATAGGGTAATGATGTGAAAATTTTCCCTGATCAGAAGGCAACCTTGGAGAAGCGAAAGACAAGGATTTGACTCAACACTTGTCAAAGACAGATTTATTGATAGTTTCTGGACAAACTGCTTTCTAATTTTCTTGGCAATATTTTTCATATAATTCTTGAAGCAATAGCTTGGATTTTGAGTTTGTCAAATGTTAGAAAACTGTGGTCATTTACTACTGTGTATTGGGAATCTATTCTATTTCACTAATCTACCACTCTGTTTCTTAACCACTACCAAATTATTTTGATTATTACTACTGTATAATAGTTTGAGATATGTTTTGGCAAAACAGCCTTCTTTAACACTTGTGTTCATTGATTCCCTTGAGATTCTTGGCTTTTTGTTCTTCCAGATGAATTTTGTTATTTTTTTCTAACTGTATACAAAACAATTTTTTGGTAACTTGATTGGTTTGAAAACTGAATATATTAATTTAGGTAGAATTGACATTTTTATTATACTACCTAGGCCTATCAATGCATAATTTAATATTTCTCCTTGGATCTGACTTTATTTGTATGAAAATGGTTTGTAATTCTGGTCATATAGTTCTTGGATTTGTTTTGTCAGTTAGCCTCACAGATGTTTTAAATTGTCTGCATTTACTTTAAATGGAATTTCTCTTTTTCTCTCTTCTTGCTAGATTTTGTGTAATCATATAGGAATGCTGATGACCTATATGCTGTTTTTACAACTACTGGGACTCTGCTGAAGTTGTTACTTTATTTTACTAGTTATTTTAGTTGATTTTCTAGAATTCGCTAAGTATGTAATCATATCATTTGCAAAGAATGATATTTTGTTCCCTTATTACTTATCATAATTATTTCATTTCCTTTTTCTTGTCTAATTGTTATAGCCAGTATTTCTATTGAATAATATTGAATAATAGTGGTGCTGATGGAAATCCTTGCTTCTCTTCTGATCTTATTGGGAAGAGTTTAAGTTTATTCCCATTACAGATGATAATTTAGAGATAACTTTAAATCTATACTTTTTAAGATTTTTAAGAAAAACTGCATTTATTCTATTTTCCAATTTTTCAGAACAGAAATTGGTATGTTATATTTTGTCAAAAGTTTTTTCTGCATCTTTTGAGATAATCATAAGATTTTTATTGTAATTGTTGTTATTTACATGGTCACTTCTGCTGATAGTTTTTCTAATATTACACCAACTTTTCTTTCCTGGTATAAATCCCATCTGGTCATAACAAATGATCTTTATGATATATATTACTCTAATATCCTTGCTAGCATTTTATTTATAATTTTTGCATCAATATTCATTAGGGAAATTGGTCTATAGTTTTCTTTCTCTGTTTTTGTTTTTCCAGGTTTAGGGATCAGCACCATGTTTGTGTCGTAAATGGAATTTGGTAGGACTCCTTATTTGTTTATTCTCCCAATTAGTTTATTTAGTATTGGAATTAGTTCTTTAAATGTTTGGTACAATTCACTTGTGAATTCATTTGGTCCTGTGTTTTTTTCGCCCCTTAGGAAGCTCATTTATGACTTTTTCAATTTCTGTTTCAAAGATAGGATTATTTCAGTATTCAATATCTTCTCTAGCTAATCTGTACATTTTGGAACAGAGCAAAGATGGTGGAGAAAAGGCAGGGATTCATTTGAGTTCTCAGGAATTTGTCTCTAAATATCTTTTAATAATATCTCAAAATAAATTCTGTAGTGGCAGAAGCCACAAAAAGGACAGGTTGAAACAATTTTCAAGAATCAAAGGGTCAAATAATAAAAAAAAAAAATTAAAAAAACCTAATGAAGAAGAGTACACCTTAAAAAGTAGAATTGACCAAATGGGAATGAAGTTCTTAAAAAGTAAAATTGGTCAAATGGAAAAGGAAATACAAACACTCAATGAAGAAAATAATTACTTGAAAATAAGAATTGGACAGATGGAAGCTATTGACTTCATGAGACCTCAAAAAACAATTAAAACAAAATCCAAAAAAATTGCAAAACAATTAGAAGAAAATCTGAAATATCTCTATTTAAAAAAACTGACCTGGAAATTAAATGAGGAGAAACAATGTAAAATTTATTGGACTACCTGAAAGCTATGATCAAAAAAGAGCCTATGCATCATTTTTTAAGAATTTACTGAGCAAAACTGCCCTGATATCCAGGAACTCTAGGTAAAATAGAAATTGAAAAAATTTGCTAATCATCTCTTTAACAAGATCCCTAAATGAATACTCCCAGTAATGTTATAGCCAAATTCCAATTCTCCCAGGCTGAGGGAAAAACATTACATGTAGTCAGAAAGAAATAATTCAAATATTATGGAACCAAAGACAGAGTATTTCAAGTCATAGCACAATTTACCAAAAAGGGGGGGGGGGGAGGACCTATATGTAGAGAAAGATTTTAACTACTCTTTTATGAGTGGCAAAGAATTGGAGATTGAGGAACTGCCTATTATTTGAAAAATGGCTAAACAAGTTGTGGCATCTTGTTTGTGGTGGAATACTATTCTGTAAGAATTGAAGAGCAGGATGCTCTCGAAAAAAACATGGAAAGATCTACATGAATTGATTCAAAGTGAAGTGAACAGAATCAGAACAACCTTGTATACAATGATAGCAATATTATATAGTGATCAACTATGACTGCCTTTCAACAATATAGTAATCAAAGATAATTCTAAGGCATTTATGAAAAAGCTATACATCCCCAGATTAAAAAAAAAAAACTGATGGAATCTGAATTCAGATTGAAGCATACTTTTTATTTACTTTACTTTTCTTGATCTTTTTTTTTTCACATAATCTCCAGATAAAGAACTGATGGAATTTCAATGCAGATTGAAGCATACTTTTTAATCTTACTTTATTTTTCTTGAACTTTTTTTCACATCATGACTAATATGGAAATATGTTTTGCATGATTGAACTTATACAGCCTATATAATTGCTTACTTTCTCCATGAGGGGATAGGCAGGAAATGAAGTAATAATATGGCCATTTTACATTTTTGTAGATATTCATCTTTTTCACTTAAATTGTTAGATTTATTGGCATGTAATTGGGCAAATAGCTCCCACTAATTGCTTTGATTTTATCTTCTTTGGTGGTGAATTTAAAATTACTTTTCATTTAGATGCTACAAACCTATTATTCTTCTTTAAAACAAATTATTTAATAGTTTATGAATTTTATTGTTTTCTTTTGATAAAACCAGATCCAAGTTTTTATATATTAGTTTGATTGATGTTCTACTTTGAATTTTATTCATCTCTACTTTTATTTTCAGAATATCCAATTTAGTATTTAATTGGAGATTCTTAATTTGTTCTTTTTCTAGTTTATTGATTTACTGTTTCTCTATTTTCTTATTATAAACTTTTAGAGTCACATTTTTCACTGAGTTATTTGTATCTCATACATTTTGATATTTTTGGCTTATTGTCATTAATTTTAATAATATCATTTGTTGTTTCTATGATTTGTTCTTTGATCCACTCATTCTTTAGGATTAGAGTATTTGATTTCCAATTAATTTTTAATCTATGTTTCATTAACCCTTTATTGAATATAATTTTTTTCCCTTATGGCCTAAAAAATGCATTCAATATTTCTGCCTTTCTGTATTTTTTGAGAGGTTTTTGTGCTCTAATACATAGTCAATTTTTGTGAAAGAGCAAGCTAAAACTTAGAAAAAATTATACTAGTTTCTATTTCCATTCAGTTTTCTCTAGAATTCTTATCATTTATAACTTTCCTCATATTCCTTTTATCTCCTTAACTTCTTTCTTGTTAATGGTTAGGCTTATCTAGTAACGAGAAGGAAACCTTAGGATTCCCCTGTAGCATAGTTTTCCTGTTTGTGTATAGCTTCTATAACTCATTTAACTTTTCCTTTAAGAATATGAATGCTATCTATCCCTTTCTATCCTGGGCTCCATATAGAGCAGCATGTGTCTCAGCTGCTGAGATGGTGATGCCCAAGAAGAACCAAATTGCCATCTATGAACTACTTTTTAAAGAGAGTATGATGGAAGCCAAGAAGAATGTCTGTATACTAACTCATAAACAAGAATATGCCCATTATCCTTGTCATGAAGGCCATGAACTCTTTAAAATCTCCTGGCTTCATTAAGGAGCAGTTTGCATGGCAACCTTTCTATAAGTACCTCACCATTGAGAACATTCAGTACCTCTGGGATTACCTTCCCTTGCTCCCCAGGATTGTGTCTGACATACTTCACAGATAGGAAAGTTAAGTCCTAAAGGTCTAGTGGATGAGCAACCTGCCAGATTTAGTCAAGGTGATGCTGACAAAGATGCAAATGGATGAAGTGCTGCTCCCCCTGGTGTTAACAAGACAGCTTTGGCTGGGGCTGGGTCAGCAACAGAATTCGAATTTAGAAGTAGATTTGGTTGTGGAAATGGTCAGCCTCCTCAATAAAAACTGTAGAGTTAGATTTCAAATTGATTAAAATTTGGGGGAAAACATGAATGCTATGTTATTTTGGTGCATAAATGTATTGATACTGCTTCATTGTACAAGGGATTTGTTAGCAAAATGTAGCTTCCTTGCTTATCTTTTTCAATTAGATTAATTTTTGCTTTTTGCTTTTTCTGAGATCATGATTATTACTCCTGCACTTTTTTTTGATGAAACTCCAACCCTTTACTCTGTCTATATGTCTCTCTGTTTCAGATGTGTTTCTTGTCAAGAAAATATTGTTGGATTTAGGTTTTTGAGCCAGTCTGCACTTTGCTTTCAATTTATGGCTGAGTTCATCCCATTAACATACAAAGTTATGATTTCTGTGTAAATCTTTCCATCCTAATTTTCTTCTATTTGTCTGTCTGCCTGTCTGCCTGTCTGTCTGTCTGTCTCTCTCTCTCTCCCACCCCTCCCTGAGATGTTACTTCTGACCACTACCTTCTCTAAGATGCCCTCCCTTCTATCACTCCTTTTACCTTCTCTTATCTTCTCTTCCTTCTTTTTCTCTGTTGAGTAAAATCGATTTCTATGCCCAAGTGTGTAATTTTATTCCCTCTTCGAGCCAATTACAGTAAGATTAAGGTTTATTTTCCGCCTTGCCAACCCCCCTCTATTTTTGAGACTCTTCTTTTTATACCTCTTTCATGTGAGTTATTTTGCCTGTTCTTCCGCTACTTTCTCCTTTTTCCAAGTGCATCTCTCACCTCTTATTTTTTTGATCATCCGTTCACAACCATCTCACAGTTTTATACTCTGTCTATGTATATGCCTCCATAATGATAAAACTCTTAGGAATTAAAATTATTTTTCCACCTAGGAATGTAGGCAGTTTTTATTGAATCCCTTATGATTTCTCTTTCCTGTTTAACTTGTTATGATTCTCTTGAATCTTGTATTTGAAAGTCAGATTTTCTATTCAGCTCTGATCTTTTCATCAGGATGCTTAAAACTCCTCAATTTTATTATATATCCATCCCCCCCCCAAAAAAAGAATTATACTCATTTTTTTGCTGAGTCAGTGATTCTTGGTTGTAATCTTTGATTGGCTTTCCAGAATATTCTGTTACAAGTCCTTCAATCCTTTAATGTGAATACTGCTAAGTTTTAGGTGATTTTCACTGTGACTTCACAGACAATATTTTCTTCTTGATTGACTGGGGGCTCTGGAATTTAGCAGCAATATTCCTGGGGGGGGTCATTTTGGGATCTCTTTCAGGAGGTGATCAATGGATTCATTCAGTTTCTGTTTTACCCTCTAGTTTTAAGCTATCTTTATAGTCTTCCTTGATAATTTTTTGAAATTTCATATCTAGGTTCTTTTTTTAAAATCATGATTCTTAGATGGTTCAGTAATTCTTAAATTATCCCTCTTTGTTCTATTGTCTATGCCAATTGTTTTTTACAAAGAGATATTCATATTTTCTTTCATTTTTTTTATTTTTGGATTTTGATTTGGCATTTTGATTTCTCGTAGTCACGTTGGCCAATTCTCATTTTCAAGTAATTATTTTCTTCAGTGAGTTTATGTACTTTTCCATATGGTCAGTTTTGCTTTTTGAGAAGTTTTTCTCTTTAGTGAACTTGTGTGTGTGTGTGTGTGTGTGTGTGTGTGTGTGTGTGTGTGTGTGTACATGTGCATGTATATGCATATATATAATATATATTCATTCACAATTTGATCAGTTCTGCTTTTTAAAGCATGTTTTTCTTCAGTGAATATTTGAATGTTTTTTTTTTAAATTTTAAATTCTGCTCTTTAAGGAATTCTCAGTAGATTCTTGTGCTTCTTTTATCATTTTGGTCAATCTTTTTTTTTTTTTAAAGATGTTATTTTCTGGGGCAGCTAGATAGCACAGTGGATAGAACACCAGCCCTGGAATCAGGAGTACCTGAGTTCAAATCTGGCCTCAGACACTTAATAATTGCCTAGCTGTGTGACCTTGGGCAAGCCACTTAACCCCATTGCCTTGCAAAAACCTAAAAAAAAATGTTATTTTCTGCCTCTTTTACCAAATTGTTGACTCTCTTCATTTCTTTATTTGGTTCACTATCATTTCTTTTCTCCATTTTTCCACCAACTCATTTATTTTTATTTTAAAATCTTTTTTGACTCCTTCCATGAATTCATATTTGGCTTAAGTTCAGTTCACATTTTTCACTGAAGCTTTAGATTTAATAATTTTGATATTGTGTTCTTCTTAATTTGTACCTTGAGCTTTCCTATCACCATAGTAGTACTTTATTGTCAGTTCTGCTTTGTTATTGTTTCTATTTTTTCTGATTTTTCCCTTTTGTTTCTTGATTTTTAATGTAATATTACAGTTGAGCTGTCTTGGTAGGGTAGGGGAGGTACTATCCCAAGCTTCAGGTTTTTCATGCTGCTATTTTCAGAGTTCGTTTTGAGTGTCTCTGTCTTTTCAGTGTTTCCAAGGTGATATGATCTAAGAGAGGTATGGTCACTGCTCTCCTGGTCTTTGTTCAGAAAAGTACCTTGTTTCCTTGAAATCACAGCACTCCTCTTGACCCTAGAAATATGACCAGGTACTCTGCTCTCTTGCAGCCTCAATCAGACTTGCTCCTCTCTGCCTTCGAATTGTTACTAAGACCCTTGCTCCTCTTTGACTACAAGTGCTAGTGCTGCTCCTTTTTTACCCTGGGACTGCAACCTGGTCCATATATGGACATTGCAAAAGTTCCCTCCACTCAGTGCTAGCACGCTCTGTAATCTCAGTGCTAGCACGCTCTGTAATCTCAGTGCTAGCACGCTCTGTAATCTCAGTGCTAGCACGCTCTGTAATTTCAGTGCTAGCACGCTCTGTAATCTCAGTGCTAGCACACTCTGTAATCTCTTTTGGAGCAGTTGTCTGCCCCCTTATTATTAATGGGCTGAGAATTCCAGAAGATGATGCCAATCACTTGACCACCTCCAGGCTCACTTCCACTATAGTGGAACCCTCTAAGTTGTAGTTAGCTATAATTGTTTCAATTGATCTTTGTCTTTGATTTTGTCATGGTAGAATTCAATTTGAGCATTATATAAAAATCTTTTGGAGGGGAATATTCAAGAGTTCAGTTCCTCCTACTCTGTCATCTTGGCTTTACCTTCTTTACCTCAAAGTTCTAATCCCAGGCTGTTTTTCTTTAATACATAGTATAATCCTAGACTCTTTTCCCTCCATCAGTTGTTTTTAGTAAATGTGGCTTTTAGTTTTCCTATTGTTTTCAATTATCCACACATCTTCTTTTGAATGAAGATAATTAGAATTGAATTATATGATTTCTCAGAAGGAAACAGCTCTAAGAATATGTGCCTATATGCTCCTACATTAGGATGCCTAGGAACAGATGAAGAATATTTAGAACATGATTTTGGTATGTGTTTTGTCATGTGATTCAAAGGTATAGGTGTTATAGTTTTTTTAATCGTCTATCTCTAATTCCCCACTAGGAAATAGAAACTCATTTTATATGGAACTTTCAGTTATGGCAGGATTATAGGCTTCCCAGATTAAAGATGCTAATGTCCACTCACTTTCTTCTATTTCTATGAAAAACTATATTTTGTTTCTTTTCATCAACTTTCATGAGGGTTTAGTCTCTAATTTATTAGGTGAAAAATTGTGCTTTGATAACTTTTTTGAAAAAATATTAATTAAAAAGCTAAATTTGTGAATATGGTATGATAATGGTTTTGGAGGAAGACATTTGGGTTCAAATTCTGTTATCTGATATTTTCCATTTGTGAGATGTTGGGCAAGTCAGTTTAACTCTATGATCCTTAGTTTCCTCATTTTGAAAATAGGGATGTTAATATTAATTTGACAGCCCTATTATTAGGCTTAAATAATAAAATATATTTAAAGCAACTTATAAATTTTAAAGCATGACATGAACATCATTACTATTTACAATTATTGTTGTTAATTAGTTTTTATATCTTATTTTCAACAGCATCACTGCAAAACTTGAAAGAGCTTTAGAAAAAGTTGCCCCTCTTCTTCGTGAAATATTTGTAGACTTTGCCCCATTCCTCTCTCGCACACTACTTGGTAGTCATGGACAAGAGCTGTTGATTGAAGGTACAGTTTCTATTTTTTTTTTCCTATCTTCACTAAATACTTTTCCTATCTATTAACCTGTGTGCTTTTAGGTGACATATATTTTTGAAATATTTCCTCAAGAATTGTCTTATCTGGTAATGATAGAGACAACGTGCATAAATATAGAAAGGAAAGTCAATATATGCTTTGTCCTAGAACCACAGATCACAACTTTAAACCCTGGTTAGCCATTTCAGAAATGTGTTCTGTATATTGAGAGGAAAAACCAGGAAAGGAAGGTGGAGAAGCCCATCAAAAAGCAACCACTGTGCAACTCACATGACACTGTGAAATACCTAATAAATATTTCCTGAACTAAATTTCATTGAGTGAATTAAGTAATGTCATATGCAGTAGGTAAAATGATATAATGACTGTATAAAGAAAATGAGTAAAAAGCACATTCTTGAACTTGAACTGGGAAAATAGCTCATTTAGCAACTGTATCTGTGCCTAAGAACTCGACAAAATGTGTTTTTCTAATCAGTCTTCTTAATTTCATGTTCAATTAGAATATAACTTTAAAAATATCAGTGAGAAATAATTTTTTTTGTGAATATAAATTTAGAAACAAGAAAAAGAAACAAAGCTGTTAAGTTCTGTGTGAACATATCCTATTCTTTTCAATATGATTTACCCATGACCTTTTTGAATCACTCTGGGAAGTCCACTGTATGTATAGCTATCTATGCAAAATCATCAACAATCATTTATTAAATCCCTAATATGTACCAGACTCTAGTCACAGCTAGGCAATTATTAACTAAAGTTATTCACTTTATCCTACTACTTAACTACATACTTATTAAGTCCTGTGTTTTTTCTCCTAAAAGGGTTTTACCACCTTTATTACTTCACTTCCTAAATTTGGACAAATTTATTTTAAAAGGAATGAGGAAGCCTAGATGTGAATGTTAATCAAAAACATCTTCAGACTATACCAAATTGTTTATTTACAGTAATGTTTTTCTTGCTTCCAAGACATTCACTGTTTTAATCTTGTCCTCTTAGCAACATAAATGTCTCCTTCATAACCTATGAGTTTCTTGAGGACAGAAATTGTTTTTTCATGCATTTTATCTTTTCATTCACAGTGCTTAGCACATTTATTATTATTTCTTAAAATAATAGTTTATGGGACAGTTAAATCGTGCAGTGTATACAGCACCAGTCCTGGAGTTAGTGGGATCTGAGTTCAAATCCTGACTCAGAAAACTTGTTAGTAATTGCTTTGCAAAAAAGTAAAATAAAATTAGAAAGCAATTTAGTTTATTTTTTAAAAAATTCTAATTATACACACACACACACACACACACACACACATATTCTATATATACATTCTATACATTCTTTTTTTTTTTAGTTTTTTTTTGCAAGGCAATAGGGTTAAGTGGCTTGCCCAAGGCCACACAGTTAGGTAATTGGTAATTATTACGTGTCTGAGGCTGGATTTGAACTCAGGTATTCCTGACTCCAGGGCCGGTGCTCTATCCAGTGTACCACTTAGCTGCCCCTTGATATTCATTTTTAAAAAAAAATTTCTCCTTCTTTATTCTTCCTTTCTTCCCAAAACAGGAAGCAATTACATATATATATATATATATATATATATATATATATATATATATATATATATATATATGTATATGTTCATGTTAAACATATTTCCATATTAGTTGTGCTGTGAAAGAAGAATCAGAACAAAAAAGAAAAACAAATTAAAAAGTGAAAATAGTGTGCATTCATACTCCATATTTCTTTCTCTAGATGATTATGGCATTTTTCCATCACAAGTCTTTTAGAATTATCTTTGATCACTGTATTGATGAGAAGAGCAATGTTATTGTTACTGTGTACAATATTCTCCAGGTTTTTTTGAAATCTGCCAGTTCATCATTTCTTATAAAATAGTAGTGTTTCAACATATTCATATACCCCAATTTATTCATCCATTTCCCAATTGATGGACATTCCCTCAATTTCCAATTCTTTGCCATCATAAAAAGAGGTTCTATGGATATTTTTGTACTTGTGGGTCTTTTTGCTGTTTTAGTGATCTTTTTGGGCTTCAGACTTAGTAGTAGTATTACTGAGTCAAAGGGTTTTTTTGCAGTTTTATTGGCCTTTGGGCAGAGTTCCAAGGACCCATTCACAACTCCACCGAGTGTTTAGCATATATTATTAAGCATACATACATAATAAATAATTACTGCCTTTGACTGACCCATGTCAAAAAGTGATGGCACAATGCTTTGCACATTAAGGCATTCACCATCCTTTATGGTTCCATTTAATAATGCTAAAATTAGGTCAATGAAGGTATAGTAATAGCCTGATAAGAGTGGAGATAAAACATTTAAGATCTTTATATTTGCCAGGCACTGTGTTAAGAGTTGATGATAAACATATAAGCAAAGAAGACAGTTGCTATTTTCAAGTATTTTACATTCTTATGGAAGAAAATAATACATAAAGAATTGCTGAAGGGACAGCTAGCTAGCACAATACTTAGAGCACTGACCCTGGAGTCAGGAGAACCTGAGTTCAAATCTAGCCTCAGCAACCTAATAATTACCTAGCTGTTTGACCTTGGGCAAGTCACTTAACCCTATTGCATTGCAGAAACCAAAAATAAATGAGTTTCTGGAAAGGAGAGAGTGTATCTTGGGAAATAATTAGAAAATTGCAATAAATGGAGAAGGCAAAAAGTTTACCTTTTAGAATCTGGGGGAATGAGGGATAGAATTGTTATTGTTTTAAGGAAATTGTAACAATTTTTTTATTAATTAAATTTTATGATTAATATTTCAGTTACTCCCTAGAAACTTATGTTTTCTTTCCAAGCAGTAGTTAGCTTCTGTTTGGCAACTTTTCCTTTTTGTATTCTTTCTAACAGAAACTAACAGCATTTTCTTAACATTTCCTGGTTTTATATTAAGGTCATCTAAATAAACTGTAGTTTATTTTAATCACCTTACTCTGTATTACTCTGTCAAAATAAAGCACATACCACTTAAAGCCATTCACAACAATGGACATTGTTTAGAATTTGCTTTGCTGTGATTTCATACTTCTTGGCCAAGTTTGAATACTTTGGAACACAATACTTAATCTAAAGTTCAATTCTATAATCTTTTAAGGTAGTAACTTCTATGTTTCAGGCAGTTTTTAAATTGCCTTTTGCAGTTATTTTCTTATTTGATCCTCACAACAACTCCGAGAGTTCACAACAACTCTGAGAGTTAAGTACTTTTATTATCCCTATTTTACAGTTGAAATAAGAGGTGAGGCAGAATTCAAGTGATTTTTCCTCAGACAGACTAGATTTGAACTAATGTCTTCCTGCCTCCAGATCCAGTTGTCTTTCCATTGCACCAGCAGTTGTCTCTTTTTTGAAAATAGTTTCCTTCTCATAAATTTTGAAAATTGGAAGGGGACAATTTCAATGGTTATCTTCTCTAATCTAGGCATAAAAGATATATCCACACTTGACTTTAAGGATCCCATTTTTTATAAATACCTTATAAAGGCAGAACTACTATTCTTATTCACCTATTGACTATACATTGGATGAATTTATGAATCTTAGGACATGAAACATCTAATTCAAATTGCAATAATGCTATGCAGAATCATTTTTTATCTTCTTTCTTAGAGAAATCAGAGTATGACAGTATATAGTAGTATTTGGCAGAAGATATATTACCTAAGGAAATTCAGAGATTTATAGAATCACAGAGTTGGAAGGAATCAAAGAGACCCTAGTTCACCTACAACATTCCTAAGGAAGTTTCTATTTCTCCCTAAAGAACTTTATCACTAAATCCTGAGGCAACCATATTTTTTGGACAGCCCTAATCTTCAAGATAGTTATTCTGTATCCCAAGCTCAGATTTGTCTCTCAGCATTTCCTTTGATCTTTTCTCTTGGGTCAAGCAGAACCATTCAGATTTTTCATACATAATAGCCCTTCAGATATTGAACCCACTGACATGTTCTTCTATCTCCAAGGGTTTTCTTTTGCAATTTCTGTTCTCAAAGGGCTTGTGCTCTATTTGGAGACACAACATATAAACAGATCAGTCAGTACAAGATTATATAAGGATGGAGAGAGCACTAATTTTTATTCTCAAACTATTTGTTGGACTCCAGTAGTGCTCCTTGGGGGTTGTCTAGATGTACTGAGAATTACATAGAACTGTCCCTTAACAATCACATGGACAGGCCAGCTAGGTGGTGCAGTGGATAAAGTGCTGGAGTCAGGAGTACCTGAGTTCAAATCCGACCTCAGACACTTAAAAATTACCTAGCCGTGTGGCCTTGGGCAAGCCACTTAACCCCATTGCCTTGAAAAAAATCTACAAAAACAAACAAAAAAACAATCACATGGACTTGAACAAATCTCCTAACTTTCTCTTAGTGTGTGACAATTATTTATGACTATGATATGAGGAAGCAAGGGTTGAGAGCCAGTGATGGCAGTGGACACAATAGGAACTGGTTAAGAAGCAGAAGTATGGAAGTGTGGCATTCCAGGAATATGCAAAACTCTGGAGAGAAAGGAGTTCATTTGAGAGATTGTGTCAGAAGCCAGATAGTAAGGACTTTAGAAGATTGAGTAGAAAAGTATAGTTTGTCATAAAAATTTGACTTTGGAAAGAAGAGGAAAGAACAATAATTTGAAAGAATAGCAAAGTAAAGACTATTTTAAGAATCAGTAGGTATCAAGAATTAGTAAAGAAGTGGACTTTAAGGATAGTTTTTATTTGGGGATGGAGAGTGAGAAATATAGGCTACTCCTAGAGATGATAGAGATGAAATCAATATGATTTTCCTATTTCTTTCTATACCTTGGACACATGATTGCTCCAGAAAGATCTGGGACATCTTTTACAATTGATCATCATTATAATGTTGCTTTTACTGTGGAAAATGGTCTCTTGGTTCTGCTTACTTCACTTTGCTCCAGGTTATATGTCTTCCCAGGTTTTACTGATACCATCTCATTTGTCATTTCTTTTTTTTTTAATTATTAAGATTTTATTTATTTTGAGTTTTACAATTTTTCCCCTAATCTTCCTTCCCTCCCCCACCCCCCCCACAGAAGGCAATTTGCCAGTCTTTACATTGTTGCCATGGCATACATTGATCCAAATTGAATGTGATGAGAGAGAAGTCATATCCTTAAGGAAGAAATATAAAGTATAAGAGATAGCAAGATCAGACAATAAAATAACACTTACTTTTTCTAAATTAAAGGTAATAGTTTTGTCATTTCTTGTAATACTCATTCGTAATCATATGTCACAAATTGTTAAGCCATTCCCCAAATGAAGAATATTCCCTCACTTTCCAGTTCTTCACCACTACAAAAAGAATTGCTATATTTTGTACACATAAATCCTTTTCCTTTTTCTTTGACATTTTTGGGACATAGACCTAGAAGTGGTATTATTGGGTCAAAGAGTGCACTTTGAACATAGCTCCAAATTGTTCCCCAAAATGATTAGACCAGTTCACAGCTCCACCAAGAGTTCATTAGTGCATCTGTTAACCTAGTTTCCTCCAGCATTTGTCACTTTTGGTAGATGTGAGGTGATACCTCAAAACTGTTTTGATCAGTAGTGATTGAGAGCATTTTTTCATATGACTTTACATAGCTTGGATTTCTTCTTCTGAAAACACCCATTTCATATCCTTTGATTATTTCTCAATTCATGACTGTATCTTATTTTTTCCAAATTTGACAAATGAAGCCTTTATCAGAGAAATTTGCTATAAAAATTATGTTAACTTCATTATCAGTGCTATCTTTTAGCACAATGTAGTTTCCTTGTTTGTCTTTCTTAACTATATTTATTTTTGCTTTTTTCTTTGTCTGAAATCATGATAGCTATCCCTGTCTTTTTCATTTCAACTGATGCTTAGTAGATTCTGTGCCTTTTTTTAAACAAGTTTCTTGTAACCAACATACTGTTTGATTCTAATTTTTAATTGATTTTGCTGTTTGCTACTGTTTTATGAGTGGGTTCATGCTATTTCAATTCACAGTTATGATTGTTGAGTATTTCCCTCCATTCTGTTTTCTTCTCTTTATCTTTCTCTATCCCTTTTTAATCCTGTTCCTTCTCAAAAGGTCTTTTTTGCTTCTGACTACTGTAATCCACCCTCCCTTTTTACATTTCCCCTGCTCTTTCCTCTTCTACCCTTTCTCCTCCTTTTCCTGTTTTGGAAAGATAGATTTCTATACCCAAATGAATGTGCAAATGTAATATTCCCTCTCTGAACCAATTCTTTTGAGAGTAAGATTGAAGCATTGTCTTCCACTCCCTTTACCTTCCATTCTAAAAGCTCTTTACTGTCTCTCATTTATGCGAGAAAAATTTCCCCATTCAACCCCTTTACCCCTTCTCCCCATGCATTATTCCCCTTTCGCATCCCTAGATTTTTTTGAGATCATCCCATATAACTGACTCACATCCATAACTGTGTTAACTCCTTTTAATTGCCCTATTATTAACATTCTTAGGCATTACATGTATCATCTTCACATATAGTAATGTAAACAGTTTAAAGTTATTGATTTCTCTTTCATTTGTTTTATTTCCCTTGAATCTTCTTTTGAATATCAAATTTTCTATTCCACTCTCATCTGTTCATCAGAAATGCTTGAAAATCTTCTGTTTCAAGACATGTCATCCCCCGCCCCCCCAAAGAATTATACTCATTTTTATTGGGTAGGTTATTCTTGTTTGTAATCATAGTTCTTTTGCCTCCACTCATTCCAAGCCTTCCATTTCTTCAACATGGAAACTACTAAGTCATGTATGTTTCTGACTATGACTCCACATTTTCTTTCTGATTGTGGAGTACTTTCTTCATATTCTGGGACTTGTGGAATTTGCTTTATATTCCTGGAAGTTTTCATTTTGAAATGTCTTTCAGAAAATGATCAATGAATCATCTTCCATGACATCAAGGCAATATTTATTTATTATTTCTTAAAATGTCTTGTGTAGGCTTTTTCTCTGATAATGGCTTTCAGGTAGTCCAGTATTTCTTAAACTATCTCTTCCTGTATCTGTCTTCCTGGGACAACAACTAGGTGGTTCAATAGATAAAAGTGCCAGGCCTAAAGTCAGGAAGACTCATCTTCCAAAGTTGAAATGTGGCCTCTTATACTTACTGTGTAACCCCGTACAAGTCATTAAACCCTATTTGCTTCAATTTCTTTATCTGTTAAATGAATTGAGGAAGAAAATTACAAAATATTCTATTATCTTTGCCACAAAAACCCCCAAATGGAATCATGAAGAGTCGATCACAAATAAAAACAACTGAACACAATCCTGTTGTTTTAATGATGAGGTAATTTAATGTTTTCTGACATATTTCTTTTTCTATTCTTATTTTTATTGTTTTGATGTTTCAGAGTCTCAAAGCCATTATCTTCTACTTGCCCAATTTATTTTTAAGGAATTATTTTCTTCAGTGATTTTTTTCTAGTTGCCCAATTTGTTTTTTTTTTAAGGAGTAATTTTCTTTGGTGAATTTTTGCTCCTCCTTTTCCATTTGGCCTCTTCCTTTTTTTTTTTTTTTTTTGCAAGGCAATGGGGTTAAGTGACTTGCCCAAGGCCACACAGCTAGGTAATTATTAAGTGTCTGAGGCTGAATTTGAACGCAGGTATTCCTGACTCCAAGGGCTGGTACTCTATCCACTGCACCACCTAGCTGCCCCCTCTTCCATTTTTTTTAAAGCGTTTTCTTCAGTGAATTTTTATACCTAATTTACCATGATGTCAATTCTATTTTTTAAAGTGTTATTTTCTTCAGTATTTTTTGTGCCTCTTTTAATAAGCTATTAACTATTCATAATTTTCTTGTATCACTCATTTCTTTTCCTAATTTTTCTTTTACCACTCTTATCTGTTTAACTTGTTACAGGGATACTTACTGGAATTGAGTCCAATTGCCCTTTTTCTTTGAGGTTTTGTTTATAGCTAGTATTTTCGTATTTTTACCTTCTTCTGAGTTTGTATCTTGGTCTTCCCTACTACTGAAGTAGCTTTTTATGTGCTAATTCTTCTTTGGTTGCTTGCTCATTTTTCTAGACTATTTCTTGACTTTGAACTTTAAATTAAAGTTGAACTCTGCTTACTTTAGGGATGAGGAAGCACTGTCCCAAGCTTTAGACTGTTTTTATGCTATATATTTACAGCTGGGGTGTGCTCTAGATGTGGTAAATTTTTATTACTTTCAAGATGATCATGGAAGAGGTCTGGTCATTGGAAGAGGTCTGGTCATTGGTCTCCTGTTTGCACTGCTTTTTTACCCAGGAAGCCTCCTGTTCTCTGGTGGCCACCAACACTGGTACTCTTCTGGGCCTTTTTGTTGTAACAGGGCCCCTGCTCTCCTGCAGCAGCAAGCCTATCTCTCCTCTCGTCCCTGAACCTGTACCAGAGACCCTGCAGCCTTTTGAAAGACCACAAGCACCCCTTTCTGCCCTGAAACTGTGATCAAGAACTTCATATAGTTAATAAAATTGCGATTAGCACCAAGTGCACCCATAGCCAGAAAAAAGATTCCCTGTAAACTCTTTCTGATCAGTTGTTCAAACCTCCTTCCCTCTCTGGGCTTCAAGCTTCAGAAGCTGCTGTCACTGTCTTGGCTGCCTCCAGGGTCTACTGGTGGTACTGCCACACATGCAAGGGAGGACGGGTCCTCATCTTTGTGTCACATACCTCTTTTGCCATCTCTTAGTTGTTTTAGGATAAACAAATATCTATCCCTGACCTTTTGTTGCCTCTTCCACTCCAAAAATTGATTTGTGGTGTTATTTTAATGTTGTTTGGAGAGGAAAGTAGGGAGAGCTCAGCTGGATTGCAGCTTCTACTCTACCATCTTTGATCTGCCACAGTTGATTAATTTTTCAATCACACAATCCCCTAGCATTCTTAATTTGCAGTCTCATTTCAGTATTTCTGAAACTTATGAAAGCTTTTAAGAAATGAGAAAGTAACAACAGCTGAAGAATCATGTTTATTATTTGGGTTTAAAAAATACCATGTCTTCCTATGTCAAATACCAATATGGAATTAATATTTTGAAAACATTAAAAGAAGGAAACTGGGTTTCTCACATTTGAAAGACCAGGTCCCTGTATTCTGAAGTTATTTACTCTTCAAAACCATGGAAAATAATGAAGCTAAATTTCTTGCCACAATGACAGTCCAAAGGGAGACAAAGCAAGCCAGTTCATACACACTTACTACAGCAAAATAAATAGTTTTAAAAATTACAACAAATTTAATCACTATCAGTAAACCTAATGAGAAATTGCAGTGATTTTTTTTCTTGAATACCAAAAATATCAGCTCTTTGTAACTCAAGTATCTGGGAGAACCCTGGGAGGTAAATTAACCCAGGTTCGTGATAAGTACGATTAACCATCTTACTCATAGCTGTAGCCCAGTTTGTAGAAACTAATGCTGAAGAGATGAGTAAACATAATAAATTTCAGCATACTCTAAAAAATTATTGTAGCAGAATACTCAAAAATTCACTTTAGTAAGGACTAACACTGTAAGAGACTCAACAGAAAAATGAATTTTACTGAAGGTCTATATGAATAACTTAGATGATATAAGAGATTTTTGAAAATAATAAAATAAAAGCTAGGTGACACAGTGGATAGAGCACCAGCCCTGAAGTCAGGAGAATCAGAGTTCAAATTTGGCGACAGACATTTAATACTTAACTGTGTTACCTTGCCAAATCACTTAACTTCATTGCCTTGCAAAAATTTTGTAAAAATTGTAAAAAAAAGAATAAATAATCCCAGAAAGTGTTAAATCTCATCCAAGTAAAAGCTCTCTGAAAATCAGAAGACTCACAAAATTCAATAACTCCTTGAGACAGCAAAAAATACATATTTTTAATTTTCTTTTTTTTAAAGCGCTTTGCTTTTTTCCCCCCACATCACTACAATAGTAATGTTGTAAAAGCAAATATAATCTTCCCTCACACACAAAGGAGAAGCCTCAAGAAAAATAAAGTGAGAGAAAAAAAAAATTGTGCTTCAGTCTATGTTCAGATACAATCAACTTTATCTTTGGGATAGATAGCATTCTTTTTCCATAAGTCCATCAGATAAATTCCTTTAATATTTTTTTCCCACAGTTGCTATTGCTAGCTGTATTCCTCTCCATCCTATTCATCCCCACCCACCCTCTATTTATTCTATTCTCTCTCCTCAAAAGAGAATCTACCATCTCTTCTATCACTATACCTCACCTCCTTCCTCCCATTCCCTTTCTCCCATCCCTTTCCTCTATTTTCCTCTAGATTTCTATACCCAATTGAGTGTGCATGTTATTTCCTTTCCGATATAATTCTAATGAGAATAAAAGGCTCACTCATTCTACCTCACCTTCTCCCCTTCCACTCCATTGCAAAAATATCTTAACCCATTCTACATCTCCTTTCCCTTTCTCAACCATTGACTCCATCTTTATAAAATATTATACATATTCAGCTCCCTACTGTGCCTTGTTCATATATGTTCCTTATTACCCTAATAAATATAAAGGTTCATATGAGTATTATCTGTATCTTCTTCCCATGCAGGAATACATGCAATTCATTATCATAAAATCCCTCATAATTAGTCCTCATTCAGCCTCTCTATACTTCACCTATTATACTTGAAGATCAAACTTTTTTTTCCAGCTCTGTTTGCTCCAATAGAAAAGTCTGAAATTCCCCTTTCATTGAATGTCCATCTTTTCTCCTGAAAGAAGATGTTCAGTTTTGCTGGGTAGTTGATACTCGGTCGTAATCTAATTTCTTTTGCCTTCCAGAATATCATATTCCAAGTCTTACAAGCCCTTAAAGTAAATGCTGCCAAATCCTGGGTAGCTTCATGATATTTGAATTGTAACATTTTCTCCTTGACTTGGGAGTTCTGGAATTTGACTGTAATATTCCCGGGAGTTTTTATTTCAAGAGCTGATCAGTGGATCCCTGTAATTTCTATTTTACCTCCTACTTCTAGAATATTAGGATAATTTTCCTGGAGAATTCCTTTTGTAATAGATATTTTATTTTAATTTTCCAGTTATATATTATGAAAGATTTTCAACATTCATCCACATATGTATGCGTATTTTAAGATCCATAATTTCCTTCCACCCTCCCTTCCCACCCTGCTCCTCTCATTAAGTGGACAGTCAGGTGAATATTGCATATATACATTTGTGCTTAATATGTTACAGATTGTCATTTTCGGGAATGTGGAATTAGGATTAAGAAAAAAGAAAGAAAACCATGAGATAGGAAAGAAATACATAAGAGAAAATTTTAAAAAGTGAATGTAATGTTCATTCAAATTCTGAAGGGACTTTTTTTGTTTTTTTGTTTTTCTTCCTCTGGATGGGGATAGCATTGTCCATAGCCACTCTCCTAGGGGTTTCCTAGCTCTCTGAACTGCTAAGAGAAGCTGCATCCATCAAGATTGATCCATAATTATGAGGGATTGATCAATGTTGTTGTTAATGTGTACATTGTTCTCTTGGTTCTGCTCCCTTTGCTCAGCATTATCTCCTGTAATTCATTCCATGCTTCTCTAAAGTCTGGCAAATTGAACTGAGTTAGTTATAATTAAGTAAAACATCTTGAAAAATTATTATTTTCATACTTGAGATGAACTAAAGCAATTTAATCTAAAGTAAATGTTTCATATAATTTGATTAGCATCCTGATAAAAGTAAAATTTTAGTTCATTCTCTCTACCACTTGCTACAGATTTGAGCAAAATATCAAACAGAATCCTGTAATCATTTCCTAACAGCTGCATTACTTGAATTCAATTCTACTGTCATTTTGCTCCCAGGAAAAGTTCATCATCAAGATACTCATTACTATGGACCCTGTACCAGCTTTGGTGTTTACACCTGATCAGTGCCCTCTTGAAAGTTCCTTATTAATACTAAGTAAATATTTATTGAATTGAATTCTTAAGAACTGCTTTGGTCTTGTATTTGCTTCTTGTAAAGGCAAATTTTTGAGTATTTATACCAAGTTTCCTTTATATTTTCTTATTCAAGACTTGAGATTTTTTTCCTTAAAGAATTCATGAACTTTTCTTCTTAAAGAATTTATATCCAGAGGCAGCTAGGTGGCATAGTGGATAAAGCACCGGCCTTGGAGTCAGGAGTACCTGGGTTCAAATCTAGTCTCAGACACTTAATAATTACCTAGCTGTGTGGCCTTGGGCAAGCCACTTAACCCCATTTGCCTTGCGCAAAAAAAAAAACCTAAAAAAAAAGAATTTATATCCTATTCATTCTCTACCCCAGAGTATGAAATTATATAAATAATTGAAGGTAAATTCTTTACCAAAAAATAATAGTAATATAACAAAAAAAAAGGTTTGATATCACTGCCAATTTGTTGGCCTTCCTTTTGAGACTATGTATAGATCTTGGGATAAGTAGTCCTTCTGACCCTAGCTATTCCAAACCAATACCAATGTGATCTTAGAAAAGACATTTAACATTTTGGGCAGCTCAATTTCACAAGGGTTAGAACATTCAAATCCAGCTTCTGACACTCACTGTAATTTTGGACAAATTACTTATTCTACTGTTTGCTTCAGTTTGCATGACTGTAAAATGGGAAAAATAATAGCACTGATTGCTGTGAAAATCAAATGAGAAATTATTTGTATAAATCACTTAGTATAGAAACTGGCACATAGTGGCTGCTTAATAAATGTTAGCTATCATTTATCATTGTTGGTGATAATGGTGTTACTACTCATTGCCACTTCCACTGTCAAAATTGACTTATCTATAAAAGGAAAAGTCTAGGAACCCTTTTAGCTTTGAAATTCTCCAACTCTGTAACATATTGACAGTTATGATGTGTACATGCAGTTGTGACCAAAAAGGTCAGCAGCTTGGGAATCAGGAAGACCTGAGGTTTAATCCTGCCTCATAAGTTTACCAGCTAAGTAAATCATTTACCTTCTACTAGCCTTGACGTCCTCATTTGTAAAATGGGTAATAAAACAAACTTCTTTTACAGGTTTGTTTTAAGAATCAAATTCTATTTATATATGGATAGCAGTTCGTACACCGTAAAGTGATATATAAGTATTATTTCTGCTTTGGGGAAAATATTAGATAGTTATTTTAATTAATAATGTAAGCTATATCTAGTTTATTGTATTTAGGAGTACCACCTGAATGCAGCAAGTTATCATGCATAGATGGTTCTGGCAACTTTGAGTCATGGGACTAGCATTAACTACTATTTATATTACCTGTGTGACTTCAACTCTCCAACTCACTTTTCTTAACTATAAACTATAACTATAACTATAAACTATAACTATATAACTTTCTTAACTATAAACTACTAGATTAAACTCCTTTAAGGACTTTTATATAACTTTATTTCTGTGATCCTTTTGATACCTTTTAATTTTCCCTTCTCATCAAAGTTATTGCTCAAACAGAGCAATTTTAATTCCTTTAAGCAACTCATGTTTTTTCTTGGCCACTGTGACTTTTCCAAGCCACTGACAATCCAGTAATGCACTTCTTGCTGGTTGACTGTCTGAATTCTAAGATTTCATTATCAAAAGAAAAAAATGTCCTTTTAATTTGTGTAAAATTTGAGGTTTTGCAAAATATTAGTTTGTTGTTTACTATGATGAATGAGTAGGAGAATAGGAAATTCACATATATTTTGTTAAATCTCTTGAAAAAACCTAGAGATTTGGGAATGACATTTTATTTTTTGTTTTAGACCTGTGATTTCATTCCTGTAGGAAACTCCCTGAGAGGAAAAAGCTCTTTACCCATACAAATCTGTAACTCTTCTTTAATTTTATAGATGGTTCAGAAATTTGCTTAGGATGTTGAGAGATTAAATTATTTGATCTTGGTAATATAATCAATATATATCAAGTCTTCCTTTTTAGAGAAACTAGAAATCTATTCATTATGCCACATTGCCTTCCTGTGTGAACCATAAATATAAAGCTAAAATCGTTTATGGAATATGTTTCATTAATCTGCTTCTCTAAGATACCTAGAGACATAATAGATATCTCAGTTTGAGATCCTATTAATTCACTCTGATCTTGAGCATATTGGCTTTAGCTATCTGGACTTCAGTTTCCTCATCTGTAAAATAAAGGGATTTGACTAGATGACTACAAAAGTCCCTTCCAGTTCTCATTCTTTGATTAAGATCCAGTTGATGTTCCCTCCTATCATAAAAAGAATTGTTATTATCTTTTTAAAAAAAAAATAACTTCTCAAGATTCCTGTTCCTTCGATTGTGGTTAGAGATATCAAGTGAGACATACCTACTAAAAAGCCTATAAAATACCTTCAGAGCCAGTCTTTAGATACTAATCATTCAATCAAGTAACTTACAGAATTCTTATTATCTATGCTGTATAATTTGGTTAATCCAAAGGAAGATTATATTACTTCATAGGGGAAATGGGATTTGAGCTGAGCATTGAAGGATGAGAGTGGGAAGGAAAATCAAAATGAAAATAATGTGAACAAAGGCATAAATCTAGAATGCCTTGAATGCCTGGCTAAAAAGTTTAAAATTTCATAGGCAATAGACCTATTGAATATGTTTGA